>NC_134706.1:48143896-48331396 GCF_043290135.1 Rhipicephalus microplus
CGTGTAAAATGAAACCTCCATTTTTAATTAAATTTCTTCCTCACTGGAGTGAAATGTATACTTTAAATGATTGTACACGGTAGGGGCCTACCTGTCATCGTATGTTGATGTCGTCGTCGTCGCATCATGTCACTTGGTGTAGACGGGAACGCAGCCAAAAACCACTCATCTATCGCCTAGCCATGGATAGCAAGGCGGGGGGAGGGAAAGAACTGAGGACGAGAAAAAAAGGAAGGGATGGGAGGAAAGGAACATGCTGACATCTTATATCACTGCGTGGAGTTACACGCACAAAAAATGATCTATATAGCACAGCCATACGAATAAACAGGGTCAAGTCTTTGGTTTTTAATAATAAAATGAAGAGCTGGTTCTACGTTTCAAGACCCATTTTGTCTCGCATTCAAGGGCTGACTGTCGGACCGGCTTAGATGCTAGGGACTTTTCTTGGTACTTGTCCCCATCGCCACCGTCATTCTCGTTGCTACTTTTGTTTTTCCCCCTTGCTTCCGAAGCCGGTGTACATACGCACTCGGCAGGGTCCTAGCTGAGTGGGTAATATTTCCAGGTGTCATATTTAGACGACACCTAGCAATAGAGAGAATAAACATTAATTAGTAATTTCTATTAGTAACTAAATTGGGTGGAGGCCTTTGTCCAGAGCTCCGCTCTGCACAAAGGCCTCCACCGGACCGGGAGAAGGGGGAGGGGGGGTCTTTCTCTACCGCATTCTAAACAAGGTTACACAAATGAAAGCGCCACAGTAAAACCTACTTAAAGCAGCTTCAAAAACACTAAGTTCTACATGGCCACAGTGATTGGCCGACATTGCATTGCAAGTAGACAATAGTTACAAACACAACAATTACAGTATATTGTACAGTGCATAAATACTATAATTATTGGAAGCATTTATTAGACTTCATTTTCCTCAAATGTAAATAACCATCATCAGTTTTTGCGTCGTTCATCTTTGTCGTCGGCGCCATCTTGTTGTTCTGGAATAAAGCGTTGGCGGAACCGTGTTATTTCAATATAGGAAATGAGGCATTCGTTTATCGAACAACGGTTTTTGACATGACGATCAAATGGCAGACTACTTAACGGTGCTTTCAACTTCTAACAAAAATAATCCAAAGGACTTGAAAAATAACCAAAAAATAACCTTGTAATAACAACTACCTAATAACTAGGCATGTAAGAATATTCGACAGTGTAGACTAACGAATTGTATAGCGGTATATTCGAATCGGTACTCGAGTCGAATGATGCATATTCGACTACTGAATATTTTTGTAATAATTTTTCAAAAAAATAAAAACTATTGGTTAAACATCGACAGAACATGCCAGAAGTGCGAAGGATCACTTGTGGTGTTTTAATGATTGAATTAGCAATATGTACGCAGGTCAAGCTTTTACGGTTACTCATCACCATACTTAGGAAGGAATTTTCGCTACGAACTCCAGTGTCCCCGAAGCTAATGTGTCGTCAATCCATAGTCAATATCATAATATCATGATGTTCACTCATCAAACATTTAAATTTAAGGTCATAGAGTTATTCAAAAGCTGGTTACAAAGTATCCTCTCGGGTACTGTAGTTGCTGCTGCATTCACCCTATACAGCAAACAAATACCACGAAGGCGCTATACACAACCTTTTACGTTACCACAGTATGCATAACTGTATCTTTTGTTGGGTCAACGTAGGGGTAACGTTACTTTGTTGAAGTTTGGGAATATTTGTTTGAAATGAGAAGTTTTATAATTATAGGTCTGTCTTTAAAATGGTTGCCTCGCTATTCGAAATCTCTTCGAAGTTGCATATTTGATACGTATTTGTGCTCGCCTCAGTACGATTACTGTTTGATTCGTGTTCGATTTTATATTAAATTTCCTTGTTCGCTCGCTGTTTCTCAAGGACCGCTGTTCAACAAATGCGATCATAAACCGACAGAAATTTTTTTTATCCATTTCTCTTCTGCGCACCTCGTGCCCTCACGATCGCTGTTCAATTCCACTCACGTCCGTGTTGTTGAGTTCGCCGTAACGGTGATGCCATAGCGGTGAGGCGGGTGAGTCTGTTCCCATTTAGTATTCAACTCAGGCAGCCGGTCTCCGAAACGCGTTTCTAGTAGGTGCACCACCGGTGAACACGATCGGGCTCAGAACCGCGCTTGGTTCGAGAGGCAGAAAATTTCGCATATCGTAAGACGGGCGTGCACCATTCGTTCTCAATCCAGGCGTCCTTTTAAGTTCGGAGTAAGTATAGGTGCGCAGGCTGTCGCACGTTGTCGCTGTCTCGTTGATTGATTGATTTATATGTGGGGTTGCACGTCCCAAAACCACCATATGAATATGAGAAACGCCGTAGTGAAGGGCTCCGGAAATTTCGACCGCCTGGGGTTCTTTAACGTGCACCCAAATCTGAGCACACGTGCCTACAACATTTCCGCCTCCACGGAAATGCAGCCGCCGCAGCCGGGATTTGATCCCGCGACTTGCGGGTCAGCAGCCAATACCTAAGCCACTAGACCACTGCGGCGGGGTTGTCGTTGTCTCGTGTAACATTGCTTAATGGTGGCAAAACCGCGCATGGAATAGTCATCTGTAGCAGACTGAGTGTGCGCTCGTGCCAAGGAGAAGTCGTCTTCCTCTTGTTCTTCAAGTGACTTGATGATTATATCAAATGCGGAGCACTTTGGGGGCTCGGGCGGTCCCGATGCTGTTTTCTCTTAGCATAACGCTGTAAAAACGACAAGACCCGTTCGCAGCTTACAAACAGAGATTTGCCAGACGGCTTTCGGTTTTGTGCACCAGCATAGCTAAGCAGCATTGGCAAGGAACGAATGCTTTAGCGAGTAACTAGCTCATTTTCAACACTTTTCTCCCCTTGATCTGGCCAAATATTTCAAATACAATTTCTTCTAAGCTACGCATAACATTATAGGAGTTCGTCGTTATGTTTAAGAGCTTTGCTGCTACCTCAAAGTGGAAAAAGAGCATTTCCTTTCTTTGGCACGATTAAAGAAAAAAACCACTTTTCTGCATCAGCGTTAGAGAGTGAAGTAACTGGAAGTTTCTTGGGAAACAACACGTGCTGCTGATACTGCTATGTTTACACCACGGAGGTTTAAAAAATTGGCAGATCTCTCGTACAGTGGAAATCGATGATAAGCGAAGCATGGAGGAGGAATTAAAGTCGATAGGTCACTCTAAAATTGGCACAACGTTACGAGGTGAACGTAAACTATGCTGCACGTCACTTACTCGTCATGATTATCACGTTTGGACGTGTCAATTACCTTTGTAGTCCATTTACGTCACGTGATACCAAATTTGGTATATGTCGAGCTAGTGAAACGGCCGCAAGCGCTACATAAGCGTAGCAAGTAGTCATGTTTTACATAACACGCATGTCCTGATTATTGTGTTTGGACGTGTCATTTACCTTTGTCATCCGTTCGCGTCACGCGATAACCAATTTGGTGTATGTGAGGCTAGCGAAATGACCGCGAGCGCCTCAGGAGCATGTTATGTTGTCATGTTTTTACATCACAAGGAATTTATCATTATCCTGTGTGCACCAGTCATATACGGTCGTCATCCATTCACGTCACGTAACACCAAATTTTGCACATATGAAGCTAGCGAAACGACCGTGAGCGCACTATGAGCCTAGCATGTAGTCATGTTACATGACATGCTTGTCATGATTATCATGTTTGGACGTGTCATTTACCGTTGTCGTCCGTTCGCGTCAAGTGATACCAAATTTGGAATAGGATAAACTAGCGAAACGGCAACGAACGCATCTTGAGTGTGGCATGTAGTCATGCTGTTACATGACATGCATCTCCTGATTATCATGCTTGCACCTGTCACGTACCTTTGTCGTCCATTCCTGTCCCGTAATACCAAATTTGGTATATGTGAAGCTAGCGAAACAGCCGGGAGGGCTTCATGAGTGTGGCATGTAGTCATGTTTTTACATGACAGGCATCAGATGACTATCATGTTTGCACCAGTAATACTTTTGTCATGCTTTCTCGTCCTGTAATACCAAACATGGTATATGTGAAGACAGCCAAACAACCACGAGTGCACCCTGTGGCGTGTAGTCATCACTCATGACTTACATGACATGCATGTCATGATTTCCACGTTAGGGTCTGTCACAATTGTGTTCGCCATAAAGTCATCAAACCATACCAGCTTTTCACCATGCCATGTGAGCGAAACGTCCGCAACAGAAGCAAGACCATGACACGTAAATCATGACGTTCAAGTCATGATAATCATGTTAAGACTAGTCAATTATGCCCGTCATACAGTCATGGTATGCCATACCGAATTTGGTATCGATAACTTAAAAGAAACGGTCAGGAGAGCTAAAAGTCGTACGCGGATATAGATAGATAGATAGATAGATAGATAGATAGATAGATAGATAGATAGATAGATAGATAGATAGATAGATAGATAGATAGATAGATAGATAGATAGATAGATAGATAGATAGATAGATAGATAGATAGATAGATAGATAGAAGTTCGCAAAAAAATTTAAGAAGTTGCTGGAGTGGAAATTCTTGTTCGCGAGTGAAACCATGCCGACCGTAAAATGGCGGCTGTGGCAGCCATTTTACTAGGGGCATGGTGAGTTATAGGCGTTTGGCGATTGAGAAGGTGCGTCCGTCTTTGCGACCGTCCGTTTGTCCCTGCGTCCGTTCGTGCGCCCGTCCATGCGTCCGTGCATCCATCCTTCCATCCATGTCCATCCGTCCGTTCATCCGTGCGTCCATCCATCTGTCCGTCCATCTAGCGAACACTCCAAGTACCGCCATCTCGCATCTTTCATTATATATTCATTATATATAGGTAGCGGCATCCAGATGACATTCCAAAGACTAAACGAGAGGTGGCACCGCCGTACTAGAGCAGCGGCAAGCGCCGACTTTCTTACTGCATGTGCTTCGAGTCTAGTTCCCACGAAGAAGGTTTAAAAAAATTGCTGGAGTGGAAGCTCCCACAATGCTTTGCCTGCAGTAGTGAAGCCAACTTTTGCCCTCCAAAGATATCAGAAACGTGCTACTTTCTGGTGGCGCCCACTTAGGCATCAAATGACATTGATTTGTTCGTATAAAGGCTACGTTATTTAAAATTTATAAGATAGTTGTTTCCGAAGGAATAATCCGCATAGACCAGTTCAGTGCTTTAATCTCCAATTAAATTTGCCTTGAATGCGAGGCTAACTAAAAAAAACAAGTAACACAAGGATGTACATTGAGCACTGTCTGTCCCTGAAAGGTTGCCACGTTAAACTCGTCGGGCCTGCGTGGAAAATGCTCCTTCTCAATCGGTGGACGCCAACAGCTCAATATGCCTCTAGTAAGATGACTGCTGCTTGCGGTTGGCACAGCTTCACTTGTGGGCAATAATTTCCACTGCAGCGATTTCTTTACCTCCTGTATAGAAAATTTATTGTCACAGACGTCAGTAACACTTCAGCAGGACATTTTTTTTTCTTAGACATTGGCTAAAACCAAAAAGGTTACTCCCAGCGCGTTTAACGTGGCAACCTTTTCGGGTTGCCATGAATTCTGCTTGTCTTGGCTTTGTTTTCTCTGGTTATGGAAACTGGCTTTTTTATTACTAATACCTAATTTGTCCAACTAGAAATATTTCTTATAGCAATAAGCACCTCATGCAAGCCATACAAGCACATTATGGCGAGTGGATTTGATACATTGGTTGCTCGTGTTGCAAATTCTGCCGATCAAAATCACGTTACTTGCCGCGTCTCGGGGCAAAAAATCAACTAGAGCTAAGAATGACGTGCAGAGTTTTGGTGACTCATTGCTAAATGTAAATGTGGCGTTTTTGTTTCTCTAAAAATGCCAGGCCTGCGCGGAAGGCTCAGCACAGTAAAAGCGAGAGCTATATAGAAGAGCGACTTTTCAGAGCCTTTTCTGAACACTCATTGGGTAACTGCTGCAAGCACACTTGCTTGGTGTCATTGGGTAACTGCTGCAAGCACACTTGCTTGGTGCCCACTATGGTATTAATAATAAAAATGGTAGGGTAGTAGGCCGGTATTCCCTATGCTATTTTTCGTCATTCGTCTGATAAGCGTGGTATCCGCTGAACTATTCCCAGGAATTTTGTGCCAATTGTTCGTGCAGTGGTTTGCGACGATTAGGAATTTTGCCTGAAGTGAATATAAGCGCCACAGTTAATAGCTGAAGAAAAACAATCTTTTGTAATGGGTTCGAGCATTGGACGACCCACTCGTTATGCTATTCGCATTGTGCCACGACTGGTTGTTCTTTCGCTGTTTTAAAACGATTTATAGGTCATATTAACGCGATTGCTTTCCCCACATCAAACCGGCCTAAGGCTAGTTTGCCAACAAGTCCCAAGCACCGGCGTGGCTCAGTGGTAGAATACTTGGCTGGAACCCAGTGGACCCGGGTTCGAGCCCTACTGTGTCATTGGTGCTAGATTTGTTTTTCTAATTTCGCGCGATAGGGTTACGGACACCTGCGGCGGCGGCAGCAGCGCCAGCGACGGCGGCGTACAACTACGGCGCTGCGTGAGACCCGACTTGTAGGCATGCGCTCACAACAGCTTTTGTTGTAAAAGGGCAAAGTCCACTTTAACTGAAACTGAGAAAAACTTAGTATTTCGCTATACTGAACATATGGTCAGGCTCTATCAAACATTTTTTTTTACATGGCGCTCATATCAGCAAAATTTCTCAGCAAATTACTTGGTATGGCATGACGATAGTTATAGCGCGAGAACAAAGCGATGACACAGAGACAAGAAGGCAAGAATACAAGAAGACACAGTCCATCGTGTCCTCCTTGTCTCTGTGTCGTCGTTTTGTTCTCGCGCTATAACTATCACCACATTGCGACTAAGATGTGTAAACCATTAATCACTGACATCAGTATTCATCAATATTCAAAAGTAAAATTTGCATTTGACTCGCATATATTGAGACGTTTCATTTGGGCATGAATTGGCTCATCAAAGAAGTCTAAATCGCAGTGAATGAACGATATATAGCAATAGTTTGCTACAAAGCTGGCACCACTCTTTGGCTTTCATCGGGGCCGTCCTTTACTTAATGGGTTCAGTGACGATGGATAGACTTGTGCGCAATTCTAATCATTGCTATTAATCCTAACTTATGAAGCGAGTGGTCCGTCTAGCAAAAGGCGTGCCATTATCCACTGAAGGCAGTGTTCTCTTGTTCGTGACATCAATTCAAGGCCCAAAAAGCTGATTCAGCTGTTGTTCAATACCTAAAGGAATAGATCGATTTCTACTATTTCTTTTTCAGCTGTATTCTACTATATTCAAAATATACTGTCTTGGAGCAAAGCAAAAGAACGACATAATACAGCATGAAACTCCAAAATAAAGAATAGAATAATCTATCACTTTTGACACTGAAGTTTTACCCTATACAGCAGGATTTCTTTCAGTAATGCTGATTCGCCCTATAGAAAAACTAATAGTGCAACGAAAGCAAGATAAAAAACCAACTAGGTCATAAATTTAAGAGATGAATAGCATTCGGCTGTTTTACCTAACTGTTTTTTACATGATGTTTTGTTTTGGTCAAGCAATGATGGTTTGGTGGGCCTCACTGTGTTTGTTTGAAAGAGACGAAAAATTAGGCATTCTATTGGAAACTATACGCTTTTCGGTTTGCGCTGCAATGGAGAATTCACCCATATTAATTAAAATTGTTTTAAAAGTAAGTACTATTAAGGCATGTTTTACGCTCCCTGAAAATATAGCCCAGTTGTGGTTTCTGGATGAGGCTCTTTTAGAAAGAAAAAACGCCGCACTCTGTTTTTTTTTTCAAAAAACAATTCAGTAGTCACTCAGCGCAGGGTAATTTTTTTTCTTATTGTCACTATTCTCAGTGGCGCTGTTAGAGTCATTACACGATGAACATCCGGGCCATTCACGTTTTTGACTCAAGAAATCATGTTCAGCTTTGCCACACGCTTTACCATCACTCGCTTGTGTTTCTGTCTCTTGCTCGTCGTTTAACATTTGCCACATCTTTGTCTATTTGAGGCAGCCGACCATTCGTCGTTCAGCGCAGCCAGCTCCACACTGCGAGCACAAACACCCGCGAGCGATTTCCGCTCATGGGTTCCGAGTGGATCGCCCTGAACCACTTCGTTGAACGCTGCGACTGGCGGCTCCTGTTCAGCCTAAACGCCCACCGACTCGAAGACGTGGAACCGTCGTCTCCTGTCTTCGGACGCTGGGACCTGCGCGATGCCGCGCTGCTGATGCGTTTCAGCGAGCGCCACAACCTCACCTCGAAGCTCATGTGGCAGCTGGGCGAGGCCGTGGCCGAGAACTGGCCGGGCCCCGGACCCAGCCCGTACGCGCTCGCCTGCGAGTACGAGGCCCTACGCGACCTGGTCTCCTTCTACCCGGCACCCCTGGTCGGGCCCGGCGTGTCGACGCTGCGCAGGGCCGGTCTGCGCTACCTAGAACGCTTCATCAAGGGCCGTGGTCGCTTTGTCGACGTCGTGTCCCTCAGACACGTCCTCCACGATGCCCCCAACGTGACCGTCAAGGACCTCCTGAACCCGGCAGTGATGGAGCGCTTCGACTCGCAGCTACAGAGCGTCCAGGCCCTTGTAGAGACGGCGGCGCCTCGAATCACGAGGATCTGGCTGACGTCTCTTTCCACGACACCCGGCTACGTCGAGGGCGTCTCGGGTACCTTCGCCTCCATGCTGGCCTGGACGGAGGCCTTCGGCGCGGCCTCTAAGAGAGGCATCGCGGCGGTACTCAAAGACTCTCTACTCGGAACCACGGCCGAATCCATGATCGTAGTACAGAACGAAGCCGGAGAAGGAGCCAGGCCGACGGCCGACTACTGGGTATCCCTTCTGCTGACGAAGCACGTCGGCCAGAAAGTCCTGACCATTGATGGACCGAAGCTCAAGGATCCCGCTACTCGTATCTACGTCCACTGTGCCCGCAACTACCCGGGTGGCCTGGCTATGTACGGCGTTCGGCTTGCCGACACCGGGGCCAAGCTGAAGAAGTCCGGATCTCGGAGGCAGTGGGAGCAACAGCTGCGCTGGGTTCTCACGCCTGCCTCGGATGTCGGAGGCTCCGAAGTGTACTTGAACGGCGAAGCGCTGTCCTGGGCTGGCGAAGATGGAACCGATCCTCCGGATCCTAAACCGGAAGAGCTCTTGTACACCATCATCAGCCTACCGGCATGGTCGATGGGCTTGTTCGTGTTTCCTAACGTCAAAGCCAAGGCTTGCTACGATGACTGGACTCCGTAAATTATTTCGTTCCCGCAAGAAAAGCTGTCCCGTGACCAGAAAACCCCACCCATGTTACGAAATTTGACGCTGCCACTAATTAGACAAAACAGCCAATTTTTTTTAATTGAATCTCATACTAGTGGAAAGATAATTACAATACGCAATCATTTTCTGAGCGCTGCTATGGAGTGGTCAGTTGTAAAAAAAGCGTTACGTAGCTTATGAATTCGTTATATCCGCCACGCCGTGTTCGTATTTTTATCCACGCCTTTCAGAAATGCCCGGGGTGTGGCGTTTTTTTTATTTATCTTACACTATAAGAAACCAATAACGCGTTGTGATTGATCACTGGTCTAGAAGACATGTTTTCATATATTAATTTTTATCTTGATCAAAACGCGAGTATTGACTCGTGAATTATGTTTCCACTATAGACGCAGGGCTATCCTGAAGTTACGATTACTGTTATTCGATTCGTGTTCCGAGTAAACGCTGCGCATGACTCATTGCGAAGATTGTGTTGCGTGCTTAAGCACAGAAAGAAAAGGCAATCATGCATAGAGTCGAACTACGTCAACTTGAACTGTAGATTCAAGCGCTGAATCAGATATTGTGGTAGCATTTTTCTGACTGTCGAAATATGAAAAAAAGACTCTTCAAACACACGACCAATTACACACCGTACGTGAAATGCCTCTTTGCGTGAATTATGTTTATGACTATCTTGATCATGAACGCATAGTCCGATAGTTTGGTGCACAAGCTACTCAAGTTACGTGCGTGGTCCACACTTTGCTAGGGCGCGGTATGGTGGCGCTGGCTGCAGAGCTTCTCCTAACGGCAAGAGGCCCCCGGAGCACATCTTGGCCCTTTACTATGAAGCAGTACGAAACAGTTTTGAACTATACGCGCGATATTGTCCTTTTTCATTACAATATGCGGAAAGATGCAAAGGAATATGCTTGGATGCATATATCGGAACGCCAACCTATGCGGAGTGAAGTGGCTCATAGAAAGAGGTGACGCTAGATGAAATAGCGAAGTTCATTGGACATTTCATTTATAGAGGAATTATTCGCATCACGGGTTTCTATCTATATGGGAATACCGAGAGACTCTTATCGTAAGACAATGAAAATTTATTAATAAGAGTGCACGAGTACACTTGTGTCTCTCGAAAACCATGCAATGCTTCACCGCATAGCGTGAGCAATGAAGCAGCACCTTGGTTCTGATTTTCTTTGTCTATGTGAAGAGATACATTGTGTATAACATTAATTATTTTTATACTATTTTTGGGTCATTTATCTACAAAATGTGTATTCTGAATGTTTTATGTTTCGAATATTTTTGCATGTATAGTGTTTTTATTCCAGTGTTTACCAACTGGTGACAAAAATTTCACACTTTTCACATGTTTAATCATTCTAAAATATTTTTGTTGCTCTTCAACCTATATTTTTTTTGGAAGAAGGCATTCCATTCTGGAAACATTGGTACGCTGCAATGCGTGCTGGAGTACTTTTCAAACTGGCAAAAACCATCTTCTCGAGGCATATGCAAAACAACCATTCTCGCGCGGAAACGGAGGAGCTATTGAGGTAAATGCTGCTTCTGCGTAGTCGAGCTCGCACAATTCTTATCGCAGAACAGGGACCCAGATCGTCTGTTAGCTTACTGTTTTAACTTCAGAAAGCACACCACTATTCCTTTGATCCATATGAACCACTGCCTAGCTATCACACTAACGTGAAGTCATGCGACGAAACAAACGAGGAGGCCTTGATTGATAACGTTATCGGCGGGCGAGTTCCAAGACCACCACTTACCTCCATGAGCTAGGAGAGTAAGCACTCGCGTTGTTGAAAAAACAAACTAACTAAAGCTCAAGGACGTACTACTAAACTTATTTATACATTTTAATAATCATTTTTGTACATTTTATGACTAACGCAACAAGTACAATTAACAATCTCAGAGGCTTTGTATCCCAGCTTCTCATAAATTACTTCAGAGGGCGCCGACAGGTGGCGACACAGTAGTACGGTGTGCTACGGCAGCGCTGGCCGTCATCCCAAAAAGAGCCACGCCTGGGGCGCGAGACGGCACACTGCCCCATTCCAGTACACCATGGTAGTATACACGCGTTAAAATTTGAAATGTGTTTAGAAAAAGCGGATAACAATTTAGAAGGCTTTGTACTCCACTATGGTAGAGCATATAAAGACATCCCATGGTACTCACATTGTTGTTTAGAAAAAGTGGTTAATGATATTGAGTACTTGGTACTCTACTATGGGAGATTATAAAGCTGTCCCGCGGGTCTCACATTTAGACCCTGTGTGTTTAGAAAAAGTGGTTCATAATTTAGAGCACTAGGTACTCTACCTTTAGGGAGCCCGAAATATCGTTGTTCAGAGAAATTTATTCACAAACAATGAACATCAATTACAATCAAACAGAACATTGCGACGGAACGCAATATCCACAGACACTGCGAAAATTGTTACAAAAAGGTATGTTTTCATATGTATATTACATGGTGAACAAAGAACACACAAATGAAATGTAAAGATCGATATGTTAGGTATATACATATATTTAAAGGGTATTAGTGCGAGTACTAAAGAAACATTAACCTATTAAAACCAGACAGGCCTGGAAACAAGCTTTACACGTCTCTCGCAGACGAACACAAAAGGGCAGGACCAGTGTCGAAGGAATTCCTCCTCACCGAGAAAGAAGAGTTCCTCCGACAAAACAGATAGTAGTTATTTGTACAGTCGCTCCAAAATCGGGAAGAGAGCGCGACGGTGACAACCTGCTGCAACCACCTCACAGCGACTGCGCTAAAGACAGTAGGCACTAGCCACAATGAGAAGGCAGGCGAAGCGACCTCGAGAACGGCTAGTAGAAACACTTCTGAAGAACCGTCATAGCGTCTTGCGACCTTGTCATCCAACCTGAGGGTAACTTTCAACGCACTAGCTGGTATAAAAGGAGAGAGAATTCGTTTGTAGCTTGCGGCAAATGTGTGCGACTCCACCCGTACTCTAAGGATTCTAAACAATTTTCTGGCGGTTGATTCGCGAGGGAACGAACTCCTTTATTCAAGCAATTTGGTTATCACCCTGCAGAGGTTTCCAGGGCCCGTTGAAAGGACAGCAAAAAATCATTCGTTTTTCTCGCGGCAAATTACTTCATCGACAGGTCCGACAATGTCGTCGGAGGGAAAGAACGCGCCCATTGGGTGATTTGAGTTTTCTTGCAACGCAATAGTTACGAAAGAGTGGCTTGTTGGTTGACTTGGTTTAGCATTATAGACTATAGCACAAAAAACAGCGAAAAATTGAGAAGCTCACGAACATAGCGCAACGTTCCGCAGTGTTCGTGAAATGTTTTATTTTTCGTTCCTGCTTTTGGAGGTAAATTGTACTATGATGCAACATTTACTGTGGCAGATGGTTATTCGTTTGCTAAAATTATTTAAAATGAAATGAGAAGCTACAGTTGAAAATGATCTAAACGCACAGGTCGGCACAAAAACTGTGTCGCACTTTGATTTAATGATAAATTAATTTTCTTCTTTCGGCTCACTCGGCTCAGACTCTCCACAATTAACTCAAGCACTGGGACTCAGACTCTGTAACTTTTTTTCTCAACAGGACTCACTCGAACTCAAACTCACCAAAACATAAATCACCCGGACTCACTCCGAATAAGACTCACTTCTGGATCTGAGTTGAGTGAGTCGACTTTTGAGTGAGCTTGCCGGCCTGTGTTTAAACGTGAATCAAAAGTGAGGGCATGAGATTGAGTTTTTTTTTTCACTCTTTAGTCTGAGCTAAATGCTGAAATGTGTGTTCATGCTCCTATTTTTGTGAAGCGGAAAGAAAGTCTTAGTATAGACTACTCACTTATCCATTTATTTCCCACCGCCGTAATGTATCCGCATACGGACTGTAAGAAGGCGACTAAAAAATGTACAAAAACGATTTGTGTCGTGCTAGGAAAATCACTTTCTAGTGGTACTTTTTCATAGATAGCCTGAATTGCCTGAATTACTATTGAGTAAGCTCATGAATTTTCATGCTGATATATTTGCACTGTATATAACATACCTACTATGAATTAAATCATCCGCAAGTGCTGCGTAGCCGTTGAAGTTCATCGAGAAAAGAAAAAGAGAGAGAGATAGAAACGAGAAAAAAAAAGAAGGCAGAGAGTTTAACAAGATGCTAGTATCCGGTATGCTACCCTACACTGGGGTTGGGAAATAGGGGTTTGAAAGAGAGAGAGTTCAAAATAAATGAGAGAAAAACACGGACACACACGCACATACAAAATCAGTCCACTCAAAAACGCACCGACAGGCCGGTAGTTCGCAAGAAGCCCAGTAGCGCTCGCACTGCCTTCTTCTATGATGATAAGACATGACGATGGCGCAGTATACTTTCTTCTTACAGCGGCTGGTCATTTAACTTGCTTAGTGTAGTAGAAAGGTATTGTCTTTCTAGGTTATACTCCGGGCAGTCACACAGGATATGTCGCATTGTTTCTTCATCTCCGCAGTGTGCACAGTCGGCGGTGTCGGCCATACCTATGCGGAACACGTACGCACGGGTAAACGCGACTCCCAACCATAGTCTGCACCGAGCAGTAGCGTCGCCTCGTCGAATTTTTGTTGGAAGCTGTATGCTTAACGTTGGATCAAGGGATCGTAACCTTGCATGTGTAATAAAGAGGCTCATTCCAAAGTGACATGGAGCGGTGGCGAGCAAGCATGCGGAGCCTTCTAGCAGCGTCCGTCCTTGAGAGAGGTATTGACTGGTTGTTGTCTTCTGTATGGGCTGAACGGGCAGCTTGATCAGCTCGTTCGTTACCGATAATTTCACAGTGGCTTGATTGATTGATTTGTGAGGTTTAACGTCCCAAAACCACCATATGATTATGAGAGACGCCGTAGTGGAGGGCTCCGGAAATTTTGACCACCTGGGGTTCTTTAACGTGCACCCAAATCTGAGCACACGGGCCTCGACATTTCCGCCTCCATCGGAAATGCAGCCGCCGTAGCCGGGATTTGAACCCGCGACCTGCGGGTCAGCAGCCGAGTACCTTAGCCACTAGACCACCGCGGCGGGGTCTCAGTGGCTTGGCAACCACTGAAATATAACGTGGTGCCCTTTCTCTGTTACACGGTGAAGCATTTATGCTGTCTCAAATACCAACTGCTCGTGCGGACCACGGTGTAGATTTGACAGAAGCGACTGCAGTGCCACCTTGCAGTCGGAGAAGATCGTCCACCGTTGCGTGCTTTGATCGTTAATGAGACGCAATGCAACGTGAAGCGCTGCAAGCTCAGCTGCCGTTGATGTGGTTGCATGAGCTGTCCTCAATTTGATGGTTGTGGCGTGCGTTGGAATAACGACCGCCGCTGTTAAGCTGTTTGGCAGGACGGAGCCGTCGGTGTTGTCGTGGGTGCAGTTTTAGTACTTCTCGTACAGCAGAAGTAAGGTGAGCTGCTTGAGGGATGGTATTGAAAAATCTCAATTTTTCTGGTTCCCTGGTATTGTCAGGTTGACGACTGGCTGTTTGAGGCACCATCGAGGAACTTAAGGTCTCGCCGCGGGCGTAAAATCAGTTGGTAGAGAGTCACCATGTGCAGTTACTGTTCGACAAAAGGAAGTATGAGGCCTATCCGCTGGTAGAGAAGCCGCAGGTGGTGACGTGGAGTCCGGGCCACATGCCTTATGCGTGTTCTCAGAGCTTCAATTTCAATATGGGTCTTCACGAGGTGGTCTTTGGCTTAAGCTATAGCCACCACTGTTGAGGCACCCGGAGGCAGACCTAGACAGATTCGAAGCGCCTGTGCCTGAACGCTTTGTATCATGCGTTGACCTGTTTTGCTGGTGTTTTGTAATGCGGGCATACTGTATCGTAGAAAGCCGAGGAAAAGCACCCTGTACAGTCGTAACATAGCATTGGGCTGCATTCCCCAAGTGTTTCCAGCGATAAATTTGAAAAGATGGCATACGCCCATCAATCGCCTTTTCAAATACGACACACGAGGGCTCCATGATATGTCGCTGTCGATTATGACACGCAAAAATTTGTGAGATCAATAATGTATATTTTGACCACTAATTGACACTCTGTAATACGTCATGGGTCATGACACTCCGTAATTCGTCACGTCAAGAGCACACTTAATTTCCGGAGGAAATATTGAGGCCTCGATTGCGGAGGTACAAAGCTGCAGTAGCAGCTCTCTGGATTCTCGCTCGTAACTGCAGGCGACTTACCGCAGATGTCCAGATCCAGATCTCATCTGCACATCTGCATCTGAGCATCTGCACATGTCAGCTGCGTATGTTGATATACAAATATTGTTTGGTGGGTGCATATGGAGAGTGATCAGTGTTAGATTGAATAGCACGGGGCTTAGTATGCCACCCTGAGGGACTCCACGGCAACTGAAATGTGCAGAGGTGTTCTCGGCCTCCGTACTCACAAAAAAGGATCGCATTTGGAGATAGCTGCGTATCCACTTCGGCCACCCACTCCAATATTGTCTAGTGCGGTAAGGACGGCTTCGTGAGTAACGTTATCATAGGCTCCTTTGACGTCAAGGAAAAGAAAGCGCAAAGACGCTTATGGTCTTTCTCATGTTCAACGTACGTGATTAGGTCGACAATGCTATCGATCAATGATCCACCACGTCGAAAGCCAGCCATGACATTTAGGTAAATTTCATGATACCCCAAGTACCACTCCAGGCGGCCGAGGATCATCTCCATCACTTTACCCACGCAACTAGCCAATGCGATCGGGCGATAGGAGGAGAGTTCCAGTGGTGACTTGCCAGGTTTCAGCAGTGGTACTACATGACTAGTTTTCCAACTTAAGAAGACAGTGCCCTCTAGCAAACAATAATTATATAGTTGAGGCAGAGCTATTGTCGCGCGCTCACCCAGATGACACAGGGCTCTGTAGGAGATTCCATCAGGTCCTGGTGTGAAGAAAGGTTTGCACGATGCGACTGCTGCGTTAAGCTCCTGAATGGTGAACGGGAAGTCCATACAGGAATCACGAGGTGGCGGACAACTGCTCGAAAGTTGTGAGTGGTTAAGTGCTGTAGTTCGCTCTGATAATCCGGCGCAGAACTCCTCAGCAACGCCAACATCTGGTGAAATTTGGTAAAGGGCTAAACCCTTGAATGGTGACCTCTGAATGGGGAATGACCGTGAACCTCGTCCTCCATAACGGCGATAAAGGCTTACGAGGGTCGAGTAACTTACAGAAAGTAATCCAGCGTTGGAATTCTAGCTTGTCCAAACGACGTTGGATCTTCTTCGATACGTTTAGGAGTCCGTAAATCTTTTATATTCGTCGTGCGCCGGTGCCTTCTTTCAGCTCGCCGTCGTAAGGCTCGAAGCGGCTCAAGATGTATGTTGATGTCCATGACTTTTACAGAGCATGATATCATACACACAGTCTCTTGTACAGTGCTATTGATGGCCTCTTGTAAATCGGATATGTATTCTTGGCATTGGTATTCCATACGAGACTGAGTTTGTTTTCCAGTCCTCTCTTTTAACCGTGTCGCGAACTTTAGAAGGCGACAATCTGCTGATCTTGACGTATGTTGGAATGTGATCACTCCCATGCGTTTTTATATCCGTAAAACGTTCAGTATGCTTGACTATAGTCTTCGCGAAACAAATGCCAAGTCGAGAAGGCTGCTGTATGTGGAGCCACGTAAACACAGGACTGCCATCGTTCAGTAACCAAAGTTTGTTGTCGGAAGCAATAGACACCATGTTTTCGCCCTTAATGTTGGTCTTCTGACTACCCCATAATGTATGATGAGCGTTAAAATCCCCGATGATAACACATGAGTCAGGCGTTGGCGCAATGATGTCTCGTAGTCTTTTTTGATCGAACCGACCCGACTTGATGGTGATAGGTATGCGCCAACCACAGTGATGTTGAGCCTCCTCTTTTTCACTCTTAAGCATGCGTATTGATCTCCATCATGAGGTGGTATAGGTTGAAGGATTGTAAGTGAAATCTCGGCAAATGAACATCAGAACCTTGCTGCTTGCAGTAACAGTATACGACATAAAAGTTTGTTATCCCGAGAGTCTTATTGCACTCGATAAGCTTGACTCACAGATGACAATTACGGGAAACATATTGACGTACACAAATCAACAAAAATCAGCAATGCGTGGTCTTAGTCCACTGGCATTCCACTGAAGTGTTGCTGCTTTACGAACCTCATCCATGAAAGACAGTGGTGGGTTAGCCATGGTCTACTCTAGGGCTGCTAGCACTGGACTCAGCGCGTCCAGAGGACACTTTTGGCTGGTGGTGTATCAATGTTGCTTAGTAACACGTGAATGGTGTCCACTAATGATCGCAGCATCACCATCACGCGATGATCTGGCTTCCCGGCCGTTGCATAATCTTGTGCTTGTTCTTGAGGCGGCTTCTGTTAAGGCTTAACAGATCGTGTAGGCTGAAGGGGTGGCCATTAGTTTGGCGAGAGGGACCTCTCAGTTTCTTTTCATTCGGCGCAGATGTTTTCCGTGCTAGGAGCCACGCCTCCCGATTTCACTTGAGTTTCTGCCTTCCTCGTTGGATTTGGCACTTTCCTTCGTCGGGACCTTCGACGATGACGGCGCCTTCGCCTTACTTTCTGCTCAGCTTCTCTGTGTGAGTCGAGTTGTCTTACACCATTTGCCTTAGAAAAGAGATCTCCTTATACATAGGACAATGCTTGGAGGAAGCACTGTGAGCACCCTAGCAGTTGGGGCATTTCAACGTAGTTGCAATACAGTTGTCTTCTGAGTGTTGTTCAGCGCATTGGGGGCACACTGCGGAATTTCTGCAAACGCCCTTCACTGGGCCACTCTTCTGGAACTTGAAACACTGTATAGGCTTGCAAATAAATGGGTGAACCTAGTGACGAAAATAGCCAACCTTCACTTAGGAGGGAAGACAGTCACTCTTGAGTGTTATTCGCACACAACGAGAGTTGCCTAGGCGACCAGAATGCACAATGACGTTGTTTTTACTCACCGGTTTTATCATTACAAGAAAATCTTCATTGTCGATTTCAGTGTATTTATCATGGATAACTCCTTTTACGGTGTCACCATTTGCTGGTATGATGGATCGGACTTTGTCGTTTCCCAGCTGCGACACATGCTGTTGCGGGTTCAGTGCCATCAGGTTCGTCACGTCGATTGCCGAATTATTCTTCTTCGTGTTATCCTGATGTCCTTATTCTCGTTACGTACAATGTTTTCAAGATACAAGGACAGTGCTTGCCTGTTGAGGACGCGTACATTGCCAGTAGTGGACTGCGGCACAAACAGAATGGAGTGAGGCCATCGTTGAGGCTCAGTTGTCACAGTAGCTGTACTTGATGCTGATGATGCGTTCATGATTCTTCATTTGGCCTTGCGGTAGAGCACAGGTTCAAAGCCGTTTTCCGAGGACTCGTCGTCTGATGCAGAGTACAGCTCGGTGTCCTCGCTCTCACTAGATGCATTGCCGTGCTTTTTTGAAGCAATGCCCATGGATGAACTGGTACCGGGCGGTATCTCCGGGGATTGTACATCCATCACTGCAATGTAGGGGGCGGGAGAACCCGCTGTTGCGCTGTGGAACGCAGAAAATACAGCACAGATGGCAAGATGTGTTCCACAAGAGAAGTACTTCGTCTTCCGTCGAGAACAAAAAAGTGCGCAGCGTCGTAAAGCTGGAATCATCCGCGGAACGAGTGTTCGACCTGAGTTTTTTCTATAGGAAGGCCTATAGATTTTGGTGAGATGCTAAGTTTTGCTAGTCGTACAAAGTATGCCTAGACTTGGCTAGGCATGACACGCGACTAGGTGCTAGGTTACATTCTGATCTTAGCTACGTGATGACATGTCACGTGACCACCTGTCACCCGAAAAACGTGATTTCAGCCACTTTACTAAGGCTTTCTTATGTGATCCTATGTCCTGTAAATAAAAGTTGGGTGAAGTTACGTGATGTTTAGTTGCACAAGTAGTTACGTGCTGTTACACGAGTCTAGTCTCCCTGACTAGTTATCTGATGTTTACTCACGTTACTAGTTATTACGTGATGTTACAAGCTTTCAGTCACGTGACTAGTTGCTACGTGGCATTGAGTGATTTTAAATCACGTAACAGATTCACCCATGATATATTTTTTGTATTCGGTGCCGGACGTCTGAGAAAACATCTGATGGATGGATGGATAGAGGTAAGCGATCTAAGGCGAAAGCTTTAGATCACTTCTCAAAAGCGGAAGTTGACCACCCTCTTTGGCACCCCGTGTTGTTGGGGACGACATGAGGGATGAAAAAAGTTATCATTGGTAGATGACGTCGCTGAATTACGTCCCCAAGGTGTCATTAACTCCCCATACCAGTGACGACATGGAGACGACAGTATGACGTCACTTTACGTAGCATCACCAGATGAGGTCATCACACGGCATCGTTGCTTGGTAATAGGTTGACAGAAATCTTAAGGAGCAGGAAGTTTTGAAAGGGTGGTAGGGCTGGCTGAATACACCGACCTAAACAGAAAGGAAGATGGCTTTCGCAATGAAGTTTTCTTGGGCGAATGCATAGAGTTTGTTAATAATACGCTAGAGGGAACTCGGGCGCTAGTGTCTGTTGGAGCTGCAACACATGGCGCTTCGGCAAGCATGAGAACGATGGGTAGTACATAGATTTGTCTAATCTTCGTACTTCTGGCTCCATTCGGATTCACGTGGCTTGAATAGTTTTTGTCACGAAACGAAAATCAGCAAATGTTCAGCAGTTGCGGTTCACCACGTCAATCTTTTAGGCTTGTGATTTCAAATGAGGTCACGAAGTTGAAAAGGGCACGGCCGGGCGATAGAAGAGCGGACGCGCGGACACGCAGCAATAAACGAAGCCACAAGTGTGATTCGTAGCTCGCAAGTACAAAGACTTGGCAAATCCATTTACTACACATAATTCTCATGATTGCTGAACGATCGCTGCGCCAGAGTCCCCTCTACTTACTTTAGGAAACTATATATGCGAATGCAAGAGGGTGCTGACATTTTTATTGATACTGATGTAAGATGTCGCCGCACATTACAGGCATCGGTTGCTCTTGAGTTCTTGAATAAAGCGAACATGCAACTCTCGAATATATCGTAGTAGCGCGAGAAATAAGAGAACAGGGTGATTAAAAAAAAAAACATGGGCATTTCTCACGGCTATCTCGGATCATATATGAGATGCGCTGCACATAGAATAAACAAGTTAAGTAACACCTTGATATGGCCAATAATAATGTCGTAAATGGTAAAATATCGTAAAAGACCTGGCGAATTTCAATCATCAAATGTGTTTAAAGAATGTTTAAAGATTTCGAGTACTTCGTACTCAACTGTGGGAGATCACTGAGCCGACCATGTTTTAAGAGAATTTTATTTCCAGATATGTCTTACATAGCTTATGTGCAAACAGAAAGATGGATAATGATGATCACGTGTATGTACAGTGCAAGCGGTTATATACAGTGAAAAAAACTTATTTGTGTATGCAGTGATGTACACTGCAAAAATTATACAAGGATAGAACATTCATGAAGACTGATATGAGTAAACTTATATAAGCAGTAAGGCTATATATGCACAAAAGAGGGGGGGGGGGGTCATTCACAGTGCTAGGTGACGTTTTTTCATTCACCTGTGACGACAATTTGCTCTCGTGCTAAAGAACAATATTGCACAAAAAATATGTTTCTAAAAAAGAAAAGGAAAATACGTACTGCAATTTCACAGTGGTACAAGCTCTAGCCCGCTTCCTCAGTAGGGGAGGAAAGGCATGGACACTCTGTTATTTTTTACAATAATGAATCGCATAGACCAGCGTCGGAGGAAGGCCTCCTCTCCCAGCATGACTAGTTCTTCATTGAGATGCAGAATTATTACGTTTCTTAACCATTGTAGCAGAGGAAACATGGCAGGTGGGCCAGTCCCCTCCGCTTCCATAAAACGAAGGCTCCGGTGGCCATTAAAAGCTCTACAAAGTTATCCCTGTGGCGAGACTTCCACTGCATACTTATTTGGAACATACTGGTAACCATGCGCCAAAAGGCGCGTGCTACTATACATTCATGAAAGACATGGTTCAGCGTTTCGACGCGGCCGAATTGCGGACTTGTGGCAGAGGGCGCCATGGTCCACGCCGCAAGGCGGTCGGCCGTTGGTAAAGCTTCCCATTCCCTAAGCCACTTTAGATCACGGACATCGGAGGGGAGGGACGTGTTTGTAATAGTCCAACGTCTTTTTACGCGTCATTTTCGGCCCTGTTCCTCAGTTAGGCTTTTAAAAGCTATTTGTTCACTCATGTCGGTGGGAGACATTTCCATCAGTTCTTGAAGTGGGAAATCGTTTCGCCGTTGTTGCAAAGATTTTATCACGTGTGTGTAATACGCCGGTGGCTGTTCAGCAGCTGGTCCCGTGTCGTTTGTTAAACCAAAAAATCTTCTAGAGGTACCTAGCAGATACACTACGAGTTGCCTGCCTCGATACGATGAGTTCTCTAAGAGTGCCCAGGTGTTTTAGAGAGCCAACATGCGGCACATTACATCGAGATTTGGCATGCTGAGCCATCCCCATTTTACTGGTAGGCGGACCAAGGCTCTAGCAACAGCTTCAGCGTGGCCATCCCAAAAGAAAGAGCCGCACGCAGGGGCTACTCTCAGCAAAACCCGACGAGGTAATCATGCAATTATGGCTACATAAAGCAGTGGTGATATTATGCTTGATTTATTAACATAAGCTCTTTCAGTGAAAGGTAAATGAAAATTTCTGCCGACTTCAATGCGTCTGTCCACTTTGCGTTGGATTTCTTTCCATGTGGTGCGGGCTACGTCACTAGTCGAAAGTAAAGTTACACCTAAGACTTTAACTTCTTAGACGACTTGGCCGCCATCAAGGAACTCTTCAATGTGCACTCCAAAGCACAATGCCTTGCTTTTTCCAGGATTAAGACGTGCCCCCGACAAGTAACTATACGTGTGAAATATTCGCAAGACGGCTCTGTAGCTATCTATGTTCCGAGTAAACAACGAAATGTCATCGGCGTATGCCGCTACTTTCACTTCGTCCATGCCTGGGAGAAGAAAACCGCGTATATACTTTTAATAAACTATAACAACCGTGCGTACGTATATCAGGTGGCATGCCAGAGAACTTTACCATACAGACACTTGTTTGTGTCGCTGCTTTTGTGTCGCAAACTTCAATTTCTTGGTCAAGTTCCCATGGTATTCCAGCATCGTCGCTCAACCAAACGTGGTGTTTCAAGTAGTGAAAACGAGCCTTTATCTCATAATGCACGTAGTATTTGGATTTGCCGAGAAGGGGTGTGCTTACGGTTCGAGTGTGAACCAGCTACCACAACTGCTTTTCACAGTGGAATGGCAGGTGCAGCATGGTTCCGTGCCCACATTTTTCGCAGGTTGTAACTCTCAAGTTTCGATGGTCTGCGTAGACCACAATTTTTGTGCAGCACATTTGCCAAAATCCCCCACAGAATACAGATTTATGTCCGTGGTGTGGGGCCACACCAACTCTGTTTCACATCACGTGGGAGTGTACACATTACAATAAAGAACACCGCAACATGAACAACACAGAGGAACAATGGGAGGCACTGCTGTCCAGCTCGGCCATCGCTGATCAATGCTGGCTGGTGCAACGTGTAGAGATGATGGGTAGGGCCAGCGGAGCCCTGAAATAGGGGCCCGACCATTTGGAATGCTCCGCGTTATGCGCAAATAAAGCTTTCTCTCTCTATAGCAGAGTATACAGGTCTTCCACGTCTTAGGTGCTTTTATATCTACCTAGTATTCAAGCCAATAAGTCGAGGACGGTGATTACACATACTTTCCTTCATTATCATAGACACCCAGATAATTCGTTACACAATGAGTGGGAATACATTAGTACGTACTTTGCATTCTATCATCGCAAAAAATGGATAAATACATAGTAAGGTTTATAAGTTTCATAATACATTACTCGACGCAAAAAAATGAAAAAATAAACACGAGGGAAACGACACCTTATATGACGTCTATTCATGGTCTTTACAAATACTAATAATTTCCTGATTTGCGCAGTAAACTTCATTTTGATGGCATCTTGAATACTGACGAGGTGTTCGCTTTATGTGTACTCGTTCACAGGGTTGTTACAGATGCGTCATTTCTGTGGTTGTCAGGCTGCAGCGTCTCACATGCGCGCCAAGCTTGGAGGCGAGCACAGAGCTTAGGCCACCTACGTCACGGGGTCCTAAGTCTCAAAAACCATAGAGTTGATGGAAGTTCTTCCCTTTGGTGGTGTCTGGCTTGTGTTTTCAGACCTCGGAATAGAATGTTCTCAGTAAAACATCAACGTTAATATTTAACTACTGTTTGTTAGCATGATCTGTTAACATTATAGTTTGATTTTTAAGGGGCCCAAAGTGGAACGGAATTCTTGGTGTCTGTGCTTCTGCTTTCGCGGGTTGTTTTTGCGTGTGTTAAATTTTATAGATTAGTATATCGAAGCATGAATTTTATTTCATAAAGCCAAACTAGCTCACCGTGAAAGACAAGTAGTTATAGCATTGGAGCATAAAATGTTCCAGCACATGGGATACAAAGAAGGCACTGAAGACGGTCCTCATGGCGTCGCCCGGGTGGAGGTGAGGCTGTAAGAGAATGAGTGTGTCTGTGAATGTGGCATAAACACCCATATAACTGCGTATTGCGGGAGTCTAACAAAAGAAGCGAGTCACTGCTGTGATGAAAATTAGCCCGTTTATTAAAGCAGGATTCAATGCAGCAGCATACACTACACATCCAGAACTGGAGGAAGCCGGTAATCCACGCTGTCTTGAGCTCACGGTCAGGGAGAGCAAGGATGTTGTCCCGTGCCCTCCCGTCTTGTTCTCCCTTACAGTGAGCTCAAGTTGCTCTTGCCCCCTGTATTCACGTGATAGTTTATGCTTCTCTTTGAAAGAACCAATAGGCAATGTCAGATGTGCTGGACGCAGTCTTGGTTCGGCGACGTTCTGGTAGGCTTGGCCGAGAACTTCGGGGTTTCCATGGGCATTGCCGACAGAACTGTGCAGGGCGGATGCGCCATGGAAACCTCGGGGCTCAGGACTGTCTCGACGACGTCGACCTTGCTGCCAGTCGAGCATTGCTGTCGCCCTCGCTTGGTCTGTTGCCGGCGATGACCGTGGCTGACGCAGGACAGCGGTCCACTGCTGTATATATCACAACACTAACGCTCCCAGCACTTCATAATCACTCGACGGTAACGCTACAATGCACTCTATCGCGCCTTAACGCTCTAGCGTGACGCTCTAATGCGATCTGTCACGCAATAGCTCTGTAACAGGTGTCGACGCTATTAGGTAATGGTCTGTCACTCCATAGCACTTTGTGACAGCTTAAGGGCGAAAACCTTCACCAACGTGAACGGGGGGTTGTAGTTGTCACTGCTCCTATTCGTTCAGGCTTTACGTTTGAGTTACCAGAATAGTTAGCCTTCATTATGTTTTCTTTTGCTTCCTCGTACGTTTACTTCACGTGCGTGCAAGCGGCCGCTTCCACCAGCTGTGGCTGAGTTCGAGATTATGGGTGCGATGCCAGTCGCAACAGCTAAATTCATGTGAGACCAAAGTAAAACAATAGAGAGAGAGAAAGAGGAAGAGATAATGGCCGTTCAGGACTTCAAACATATCATCAAAATTTGTGCAATGTTTTCATAACGCATAGCGGCACATGGTAAGGTTATCGTCTCGACACGCAAATATCTAGTAGTTAGTTAGCTTAACGGAAGTGGTTGCCTGCAGGATTTGGATCTTTGTGGCTGTTTCCGCCTTCTTCAGTGGGCTGCTTCTCCTGTAAAAATAAAGGAGCTAGATACAACATTGTGACAGTTAGGCCTTAAGCCTGAGGGCCTCCCTTTTACCCGAAAGCGAAAAAAAAGTCTTTCCTTACTCTGGCACAAAGTAAAACACCAGATTTCTGTTTCAGTGTTAGCGGAAATACATGAAGTGACCGGAAGTTTCTTAGGTAGTAACACGTGCGGCTGCTACGTGGAAACCGACCAAAAAGGCAACTATCCTAGAATGGACTTGGCCCAAGCTGGCAAGTTTTGTTCACAGCAATTAAGGATTCTATTGGTGCGCATAAATCTCAATGCCCAGCTAATGATGATTCAACATTTATTGGGTCCAACATTGTTGGTAGTGCGCGCAGGCACCAGACCGGGCGGTTCCATAGTTGCGGGACCCGTATGTATCCACCAGCTCCTGCCCCCTGTCCATCAGTGCACGCTGAGTCAATAGTGCGGGGCTGGATAACAAGATCTCCCATCGCTCAAGGGGTTATGAATTCAGGGTGGTGGGGAGAAGGGACGGTGGGGGGTTCTTAAGTTCTGTGCACTCTGCCAAAATGTGCGGCAGGGTGCCATTTTCTATTTTACAAAACGGACAGAGCATGTCGTGTTTCGCAGGGTGGCTCGACTTGTCCGCCAGCCCTTCTCCACCACAGTAGACGGACACCGGCTATGTAGCTTATATGCCGTATCCCTGAGCCCGTGCAAACGGGAACAATAAGAGCACCCAAGACTCGGCTAATACTGAGAATAAGTGATTAGCAATACTTGCGAGTGCTGTTTAGTTTCCGGAAGTGTCTGTGACCAACACGCGATTACACATAGGTATAAATCGCTCGAAATTTAGGCAGTACAGCGCAATATAGTTCAGGATGTACTCGTAAGAATATACGATGGTGCGAGGACAAGACAATAATACATTAATCCTCTGTAAAGCAACCTTACTGCGTTACTCGGTTGATACCGGTGAGTAAAAAAACTAATGAGGAAAACAGGAACCTAAAGAAATAAACCAAAAGACAGTGTCCGTGTTGGATCACCTCTTGTCCTGCCGTGTTCTTTATTTCTGCATTGATGTTTTGTATTTTTCAGTAAACCTGCCCCGTACCAATATACCGCAGACCTTTTATGAACCGCTTAGTTGTTTGTAACTCCTAAACACATTTGGTCTTTAACGTACCCCACATGTTGCTTTGGATTGAAACAAACCCAGGTGATGTGATCGGAGCATCACTCATTGTTCCCTCAGCATAGCGTTTATGCGGCTGGGCGATAGGGGTTTCTCAAGACTTCCTACAGATGCCAGAACACACGCCGTCGATAATACGGAACTGCCCCGCCCAAGGGGCCAGCGGCCGAAGGCGTTGCTTAGCAACTCTTCAAGACCCGGCCCAGACGTCGAACGCTTTTGCCCTCATCATTCTACCGTGGCCGAAAGCCGTGCCCTCGTCTGTGTCCACCTTTCTCTCTCTATTTCTCTTACGTTGACCACGCTCTTTACATCGTGCCTTTTTGCATGACAGGCTTCGAGAGAGCATTGGCCAGCGCCACTTTCCAGAGGCGCCAGCGAAAGAACGTCTTGACCTGTCGCTGACCCTCTCCCCCCTTTTCTGCTGGAAAGCCGGACTTCGCGGCGCGTCGGTCAAAACGCTTGTCTGGAAAGACGGCTTTGGACGTTGACCTCCCCGAGTAAGTTCCATGGCCGCTTTGAGCCCATCGCGATTCCCTCTCCCCCGATTTCTCTCTCTCTCTACTTGACCACGCGATTGCTGCAGAGTTTTACGGCCGCTTCTGGGGCGCCGCGAGTCCTCCTTTCCCATTTTTTCCTCTTTCGCTAGTTGACCACAAGACTGCTGCGGCTCAAGCTCGGACAGTGGCCGGTGCTGCTGGCCGAGAACTCACCTGACCGGGGGGTTGTACAGTCGCGAGCGCGCGTTGACGGAAAAAGGCGTGTTCTCTCGTTGGGATGCACCCTTTCTCTCTCTCTCACTCGCTACGCGATACCGGAGTCGAAGCTTCCCGGTTGTTCACATCTATGAGGCGGCGTTGAACTGCAGCCGCCGGCGTCGCGCGTTGTTGCCCAGCGCCCTTCTCCTCCTCGCAGCCGCTTCACCTGTTGTCGTCTGGCCGTGCTGGTGGCCAGCGTTAGTGGCGGCGATGGCGACGCCCTCTCTGCGGCCTTCGTGGTTTCCGCGTTGCTGGGATCGTTTCAGGCAGGGCCCTGCGAAAGTGTGCGGCAGTTTGGTTGCAATCACGAGTAATTATGGGCACTGCGCTGTTAAGATGGCGCCCGTGGTGCATAAATACGGTAGGTTTTCAAGAGTTGGTTCTATAGGCTATTTTATGGGTGGGTTTCACTGCCGTTATGTTGGGCTGTTAACTTTGGTGAATCCCCGCCGCGGTGGTCTAATGGCTGAGGTACTCGGCTGCTGACCCGCAGGTGGCGGGTTCGAATCGCGGCTGCGGCGGCTGCATTTCTGATGGAGGCGGAGATGTTAGAGGCCCGTGTACTCAGATTTGGGTGCACGTTAAAGAACCCCAGGTGGTCGAAATTTCCGGAGCCCTCCACTACGGCGTCTCTCATAATCAAATGGTGGTTTTGGGACGTTAAACCCCACAAATCAATCAATCAATCAATAACTGTGGTGAATCTCTTTTTAATGACTAAACTAATAGTGTTGGGGCAGACACTAACGCATGCAAACGATTGGGTTGATGCAATACGATGCTTCATGGTCCTACTTATTCACGTCGCAATATACAAAAACAAGACAGCATCAGCTTAGCAGCCCAATATTGTGGCGCCAATATGCCTTACGTAAAATAGTAGCGTATAGGTAGTTGCACAGGCATCACCGAAAGCGAAGTGTTGGTGCACCAGCATCTCGGGACGCGACCTGTCCGATAGGGCATTGGTGATATTAAAGCACCACACTCTTGTTGTTACGTTATTTGCGCACAGAGGCGCTGCTTTCACGTTGTTTTTCTCACAGACAAAAGTTGTTTGTCGTCGAAGCCGCCATTATGGACTGCCAGTACGTTCAGGCAATTTCATGACGTCTCGTGCAAACCATCTATTCACCAATCCAACACGTGGGCTGCGCAAATGCAAAACTCTGAAGGAACGCCGTATTTTAGAAGCCTACTTCAACGGTAAGGGCGAATACCACTACTTAAGCGCACCTTCCTGCGCTCAGAATAGAAATTCAGACGACTCCATGGATCACGTATGAAAGGCAAAGAGGATGCGTATGAATGTGCCCGAGTACTGTTTACACGGTCGGTTTTGTCACTTTTGGCTACGTGCGACCCGAAATGCTAATTATTGAAGTGTTTTGGTACCAGTGGATCTTCCATGGTATACAAAAAAGGACGGCTTGCGTGTAATGAAGTGCTGTTAAGGTATGGCATTGTATGCGTTCCTATCCTGCCTATGTCTTCGTTCGCCTTTATAGAATGCTTCACAGGATTTCTTCAATAAGAGTAGGAGCGGTTAAGAATACGAGTCGATGCGCAGTGTCTTAGGAAACTGCGATTCGCTGAAGATATAAACAAGGGATGGAATTCTAATTTGTGGGGTATTTTGCCCCAAAACCCCAACGTGGTTATCAGAGACGTCGTAGTGGAGGGCTACGGAAATTTAGACAACCCGCGGTTCTATAATGTGCGCCTAATCCTAAGAACACGGGCATATATAACATTTCATGTACGTGTTTAAGTGGCCACCGCAGCCGGAATTTCTCCTGCGACCGTAGTGTCCTGGCAGTCGAGCTCCGTCACCTTTCAACCACCGCGCGGGTTCTCTTGAAATTGCCTTCGTGAGTGACTCAGGCACTCAGGCAACGAATTGCAAATCATGATTACTGAACTGGACCGTGAAAGGAGAGCACGTAGTACTGAAGATTAATTCTAAGAAAATTTAAGTATACGGTCTCGGATGGGAACAGCAGTTCGCGATAGGTAGCGAAGCACCGGAAATGTGTAAAGTAAAACATCCATAGTCACAACAAGCAGAAAGACGGTTTCAAGGTCACAAGCGATGTACCCCAAAAAACTTTCGGTCACCTCATTTACCAGCCCCTAACGTCGAAACTGAAAGCACGTTCAGCAGTTTTTTTTTTCAAGGGTAAAACAAGTCTCTCTTCAATTTTTGGATGAAAGAAACGTGCGTAAAGTTCAAAGCAATTCCTTATAATTTTTATGTAACTCAAAAGAACATTTATTTGTATATATCTTGCCAAATAAGGGAAGGAAACTGCAGAAAGTCGGTGGGGTATTTTCTGAAGCTCTTGTTGTCCACCGATGCTACTAAGGCACATCGGTAGAAACAACCGGATGGCTTCAAGGGGCTGTGTTTGTAAACATTGAAAGGGTCTTATCGCATAAACTTAGGCCTGCCACTCTACTTTCTAGTAACGTCTCTCTCTCTCTCTCTCTCTCTCTCTCTCTCTCTCTGTCTTCTTGTGCGCGAAATTGTCGATAAAAAGACTTTATCGAGGAGGAGAAACACCTCGACTAAAACTTCGATTACCCGATGTAGTGTAATTATCTCTTACCTATAGCTTCATTCTGAGGTGTGTTTATAAAAAAAACTGCTTAACGATTTCTAGTAAAAAGTACTCTACTATGAGAGAGCTGAAAGCCGTCCCTTGCTCACGTGTAGACATTTGAGGTTCGTTTCATCTTACGAGCTTATATCTATACCACGATAGCGTCGGCTTGTGTATACGTCCAAGTGCGGGTCCCTAAAGCCTTCTTATCAGCGCGTCGTTCCATTATATAGAGATCCGCTTCCGTACCGCTAAGTGAAGTAGACCAGCTGCCGCACCTCTAACAGATGTGGGACGCGAATGTCGAAGCTGTTATCGCACCTCTAGCACCGCTTAACAGATCGCCGGCTGCTGCACTTCTCGGGATTTCCCAGTATACGAGGTGCCAGCTTCACGTCTAGTCGCTTAACCTAACGCAAACGGGCTTCGCTAGTGACCCGCTCTAGTTGTCGAGTAGTGTAGGTGGCGTTCTTCCGTCTTCGGCTGTGCGTACCAGGGAGGGAGTGTCGCGATACTAGAACACGGGAAGGATTAATTCCTGTATATGTGTATACGCACATACTTATACGTACACTGCAGGTCTCTTCAGACACATATCACCTTTAGTAATCCAAGCGGTTGTCGATAGGGATGATCAGAAACCAGGGCACGCACGGGCAGGTGTAAAGGCGAGAGGAGCGGCTTTGCGTGAACATTGCGGCGAATTTGTGTCCCACTTTTTGGTGTTGCGCGTGTGAAGCGTCCTACTGCACTTACCGGGGCTGATCTCCAAAGGAACTGAACGAAGCAGAACGGCGAGAGTGCTGGATACGGGTCGTTGCGAGCTTGTTGGGGATTACTCAGGTCTCCACTGCCAGTCACATTAGAAAGTGTGATAATGTAGTTCTCCTGATATTGTTTTGAGTAGCCTTGACGCCGAACCATGATAACAGTAGACATATTTGGTTGAGCGTCCTCAACAGCTCTATACGGACGTGGCCTGCAAGTCAAAATGGCTGTCAGGCTGCGTTCGTACGACTGCTGCGGACGCGTAACTAAATCGGTCAATGAATTAGTAGTAGCAGAGTCTCTGACCACGGTGCGCACCGTATCAAATGCAGACAGGTGGCGAGCGCGATGAACATCGCACACGCCGCGAACACCGATAATCTGAAGTGATCGCCACCACACAACATCGCACACGTAGGCTTTGAAGGCTCCAAGTTCCGGATTTAACTATAGCAATTGCTAACACGTACGCCATAAAGGTAAGTCAAAAAATGTTGGTCGTCACCACAATCAGGTTTTTTTTTTTTTTTGTCATGGCTATCTCTAAAGCCTCGGTTTTGCGTTTAGTTGTACACCGAGAAAGTGGACACGAATATATCGCCATTTGAAAAATATGCAAAGGGAAGACAAATGTCAACAAAACATTCTAGGATACGTTATAAAACAGTTCAACGCACAAGAAGCGAGGGATGAATGTAAAATGCAACTGCCTAGGCGACAATTGCCGGGGCCATTCGTGCAGGATGTAAAGGGGGCTTCGTGTACCACCGATCGTAAGATGCATTGCTCGTGTATGCACTTCATCGCATTGGCATCATGTGCATTCCCAAATTTAATGTATTTAGGCGTTACAGAACGCACGTGCAAATGTTTGCGAGCTCGAACTCGATGTTATGCGATGCTCGCTTGCACTCAAATAACGATTTGCAGCACGCCGGAACGACTGAAGCATCTTTTGCAGTGTACCCAAAACTACTGAAGCATCTTTTGCAGTGTACCCGCACTTCCCTTTGATAAGCTTTCTACTTTTCTGAAGCGAGGTTGGATTGATGGAAGAAGCTTGCCAAGTCCTCCATGTTCAGGAAACCGACCCTCAACACTAGACAGGAGGGTCATGCACGTTCGCTTGCGGACGGATGTCTTTGCATTGGCCGGTGAAGGCCAGTGTGGTGATAGTGGCCCCGCCGCGGTGGTCTAGTGGCTAAGGTACTCATCTGCTGCCTCGCAGGTTGAGGGATTGAATCCCAGCTGCGGCAGCTGCATTTTCGAATGAGGCGGAAATGTTGTAGGCCCGTGTGCTCAGATTTAGGCGCACGTTAACGTGCCCCCAAATCTGAGCACACGGGCCTACAACATTTGCGCCTCCACCGAAAACGCAGCCGCCGCAGCTGGGATTCGATCCCGTGACCTGCGGGTTAGCACCTTAGCCACTAGACCACCACGACGGGGCTAAAACTGGAATTTTATGCCGTACCATATCAAGCAGAAGAGGAATTCCTGCGGATCCCACACGTTGTCCAAATCACTTTCATACGAAGAAGCAAAAAAGAAAAAAAGTAGCGGTATTCGTATTTCATGCTTCGAGCCAAGGGTCATGAAGCGGATCGACGCCGATTGTATCGAGTAATGTGCGTGTACAAAGGAGTTTGGCGTGGCTCTGTGCTAGAATAAATTCCTGCCATGCACAATGCATTGGTTCAATCACCACTCGAGCCGTGATTGTGATCATTGCTGCAGCGATGAAACGATAAAGCTCGTTTTTTGCCACTGCCTTTGTTACAGCGTGCAAAGACGGCAGTTAGCTGCTGCGTTAGCTCGCCTCGACGACGGACCCTTGCCAGAACCGTCAGTGCTTGAAACAAGATTTGTCTTCGCACAGAAAATCAGTGAAGGCCTTATTGAACTTTATGCGTGGTAGTTGCCTATTGTATAGGCTATAGCACACCAGCTCACCTTTTTTTTTTCTTTTTCGTGTGCCTATTTCGCTCTTCTCTTTCTTTCCCATCTTTCTTCTCCCTTCCCTTATTGCAGGGTAGCAAACCGGATGCTCCAATTTCTGGTTAACCTCCCTGCCTTTCCCTCACTTTATTCTCTCTCTCTTATTTGCTTTTGTCGGTGTCTTTAACCCGCGTAGAACGCCTACGACGCCAGCACGGCACCGCGCCGTGCTCTCGACCGGGCTGCAGAAATTAGGTGCCTTTCTCATCTCCTAACCATTACCACGACAACCATTTCCCTCGACACGGGCCTCCTGGCGCAATCGCGCTAAGCATCGCCGCTGCCGCCTCCGTCGTCGTCGTCGTCATTGCTGTTGTTTATGGCGGTGGTCGCCTTTGGGTGTGGCATATACCAACTGTAGGACATTGGCCGCGCAGTGGACTGATTTTTCCAGCATTATCTGCAGGTAAACAGTGTTTCCTGCAGGGTTTGCTGCTGAATAACTACTCATTTTCTTCTTCTTAGAATAGCAGAGAGTTGAGCAGGTTGGTAGGTATTAATGTTTATGTAAACAGAGCGTGCAGACGCGGGCACAAGAGAGCAAAAGGTTGGCGCTTGTGGTGTCTCAACTCCTTTTTTATACCCGTGTTTGCAAGCCTTGTCTCTTGTTCATACTGCCATCGCATCTTATCCCTCTGCTGTGTTCTCCATTACTCTTTCCTTCCGTCTTATGCTGCTTCTTCTTCGCATTCTCTCACTTCTACTCTCAGACCCTCCTCCCGCGTATTTCCGTGCGCGATCGGCGACGGCTAAATTCCATCGCCCCAGCGAATCTTCGCTCTTCTTTCTATTTATACTTCCTCCTCTTCCGTATAGCGCTCACGCCCCCTCTTTCTTCCTCGTTCTTTACTTTCAAGTCAACTTCTTCCACTTCTTCCTCTCTCATTTTCTACGCGTGACGCGGACAGAGAAGAAACTCGCAAGACGACGCTGCGATGCGTGGCCACGCCAGGCAGCCGCTCGGCGCCTCAAACCGGAATCAACCCTCTCAGGCCTTCTCTCTTCAACATGGCGCATCTAGCTTTTGTCGCATCACTCCGCCTCTCTTAGATATCAAAGCGTGCTTTTGTGTGTGTGTGTGTGTGTGTGTGTGTGTGTGTGTGTGTGTGTGTGTGTGTGTGTGTGTGTGTGTGTGTGTGTGTGTGTGTGTGTGTGTGTGTGTGTGTGTGTGTGTGTGTGTGTGTGTGTTCATATTAACAGTGCCGAAAAGGAGAGGACAAAGGAAGAGAAGCTGTGCGTGCGAGTGCGTGCGCGTGTGTGTGAGCTTTGGTAAAGCGGCCCACTCTACGGCTTCGTTGTCTTTCCTCTTCCGTGATGCTGGCTTTTTTAACTTCTGCCGTTTTTTCGGTTTTCCTACGTCCTTCTCTCTTTCCCCGTCTGTGTCACCTAAGGTTCGCGAAGAACACTTTCGGGGCTGATCGCATGCTTGGTCCGAACCAGACACGTAGCCAGGAACTTGTGTCGGAGTGGAGGTGGGGGGAAGGCATTGAAAAACACCTGTGTGTATTATTGGTCCTTGTTAAAACACCCCTGCCATTTGATTTTCGACGGGTGGGGGGGGGGGGTAGCTGAGTTCTTAGGGCAGCCGCCCTTCCCCTCTGGCTGCGGCTCTGGTTTTTAATCGAGCCCGTATAGTACGCTCCTGCACGAAAGAAGACATGTGCCTTGTGCCATCAGGCAGAAGCCACGTCTTCACACGAGATCGTGGTTCCACGTTCAAAATATTGAATATGTCAGCTATTGGTGCACGGCACATGGAAGCTGCGTCTTAAGATGGGATTATGCCTGTTTTGCTTCTAATGGAATGTGTCGAAGAGAGACACGGGGCGATTATGTTGCCTTGGGAATTAAGAACTGAAATGCCACTCATGGCTTTGGAGAAGCTTATCATGTATTTGCTCCGATTTCGAAGAGTTCCCCTGGTGGTCAAAGCTTGGTTTGTGGCCTAACCGAAGGAATGCACTGCGCATGCATGTTTGCCCGCGAAGATAAGAAAAAAAAATGAAGCTTCTCAAAGGCTGTTCGAATGTTTTTGTGCCTAGATTGCGGAGTAATTTATGAGACTGAACTAATCTGTAAGCCTTGTGCTATATGTTGAGCTCAGGTAGTCATGACGCAGTATCGCAATTGTTCTTAGGCGCGCTCGTGCACCATGCCGGTGTTAATGTCTTAGCTGCTGCTTATTAAAGTCATTTTCGATATGTCATCACTTGCCTACGTCGCAGAATCTTCAGAAAATAAATCAAAATGAAGCATGCCTTCCATACAAAGTTCTCAGATCGGTTTTGAAGTAAACTTACATAGCCTTTTCTTTAGTGCACACAAAGGCGGATCGTAGGCCATGGTACATCAAACGAACGTAATTTCGCTTTGTTACGAAGGTGTCTGCAAAGGTACACCACATTTCGCGTTGACTTTCTTGTTCTGCTCTAAAAGACGTTCTCTTAAATGTGACAGCAGTCGCAATACACCTTCCTCACTACAATGAATCAAACTATAAAACACAGTATAGGGGTCCGGTAGGACTACCCTAAATCGTTTTGACCTACTCCATCCACGTTATTTAAACCTTAGTAATGGACCTTTTGGCAAGTATATCGATCTCTACCGAGTTAGTATTAGAAACGGAAATTTTCTGTACCGAAACAATGATACGGTTGTGGTAGCATGCCGTAGTAGAGAAGTCCAAAATTTTCGACTCCTGTTTAACCTGCACTCACATCGCGCAATACGCGGGCCTCAAGTATTTCGCCTCCACGAAAACGTGACTGCCGCGGTGAGAATCGAACCCGCCACCTACTGGTCCAAAGCCGAGCATCTTGACGACTTCACCACCGGCCACCGAGTTAAACCACCACGTCAGGAACTCAAGCCCCCGAGCTAGACTGAAGGGCAGGCAGCCACCAAATGAACGTGCCCGGGCAAGAGTTTGTAGCGTAGCTCTAGGGTCGGCCATCCGACTAGGGAAAAAAGATGACGAGTGCTGGTGTCTCGTGGTGCGAGGCACCAGAAACGTTCGGTGCTTCTAACTGGCTGGATGCCATGGCCACTGCTCTACTTCGGCAGCTCGCTTCCTCCTGTACGTCTCGACGGCTCATTTAACTTGCGACGACGGCACGTCTACGTCGGACGCCGTCACGTCGCTACGAGTTAATAAGCATCGTGATGCATTTAAAAAAAATTCGAGGTAGCTACACATAGTTCACTATGAGATCGCCGTGTCCAGGAATCAAACCCAATACCTCGCGTTTCGCAGAAGGAAGCTTACAGACTCGGAACAGCCACATATGGATTAGCGAGGCGGCTTTCTTCGCGTAATGCGCCTTTAGCATCTAGCCATGCAGTGGTTGTACTGGTGTACCGGACCGTTACAAGCTATCTGGCTGTGTGAGTCACGCGCTCAAAGAAGTCCAGGCACGTTCGATCCCGCCGAAGAACTTGAAATATTACCGCTTGCTTTCTGTTTCTTCATTGGGCAATCATTCTTTTTTTTTTTTGCTGGGCGATATGTCCTACAGACCTTCATTTTTGAGACTTGAGGTGAGGAGACAAGTTACGACGCCACTCTTGCGCGAAAACCATGCGCTCGGAATTCAGAGCAAGCGATGTGCTACGGGAGGTTTCGTTATAATGCTAGACAGATCGTCGAGACTGTCAAGGCCAAGACTCACTGGACTGCCGCAGACTCAATGTGGAGGAACTGCGAAGAAAGAGAATCAATTTACCTGGCTTGTGGGCTTTTGTATAATGGAGCTATTGGCAGAAATGTCTGTCACGTGTGGCCCCACGGGCCGGATGCATCTTTTGTTCGCTGCATTAAGTCTTCAATGTTGATCGTCCTAGTAGTCCGCCTCGGTCGTAAAGCTGTTACGGTGCTCAGCTGCTCACCCAAAGGTCACGGGTTCGATTCCCGCAGCAGCTGCCGAATTTCGATGGAGACGAAGAGCCTAGTGTACTGTGCGATGTGAGTGCCCTATAAGGAATACTAGATGATTGACATATCCGGAGCAGTCAACTACGGTGGGCATCTTAATCAAATCGTGCTTTTGGCACGTACACTTTAGATACTTTAATTTTCTTTCTAGTAGCTAAACATCGTATATTAGTAGACCCACAAAATTCATCCTTCACTGCAAAAGAAGACATGTTATTCTTGAAACATTGATGTAATTCGATATATACTTTGATTATTTAGGGACCTGTGTCAGTGAAGCCGTTGTGAATGTTATGGCCGTGAAGTTAACACGTTATGTTTAGAGGCAACGGATTCCTGAACACGGAGTTTCACGGGAATCAATATTTGGACGAATGGTCTTGTTTTTCTCAAGATCGCAGCGACACTCACCATGTTTCGTGTGCATGTTTTTCACCTCTTTTACCTTGCTTCTTCCCTTGAACTACTGACTCTTGGAATTGCATGTTATGGATGTAATGCCGCGAACTAAAATAGAAAATGCCTCAGCGTTCTTACCGTCATACTTCCTTTATCAATCTCATTCCTTATTTTACGCATCGTTCATCGCGTTACGTTTCCTCAAGTAGGGCAGAACAAGCTAACCCCAGAGCATTTATCGTAGTTGTAGCACTGAATCCAATTTGCGATGAGAACTATAACTCTATTTTTGAAGCTTCTTTCGTTTCCAGTACTCACTGAACAACTTATCCTTCTTGCTTTAAGTGCTGGTAGCTAACTTGATGTAAGAGCATGATGGTACAAAGTATGTAATAGACTAGTATACCCCGACATTGTGGAGAAATATGAAGCATATTCTCCCAACGCATTGACCATTTCAAGCTGAGTGTCGTGGCTATCAATTCAAGCAGCACGAATTTGCGGAACTCTCAACTTCCTTTAGCGCTCAACGTCCTCCATGGTGATACACTGACTAAGGTGCCCGGCTGCTGACCTGAAAGTCACGGGGTCGATCCTAGTCACGGCCTTCGCATTTCAATGGAGCAGAAATACTATAGAGACCCGAGTACTGCGCAATGCGAACGCACGTTTAAGAACACCAGATGGTCTCAATTTCCTGACCTTTCCACTATACGGCATTCCTCGAAACCATACCGTGGTTTCGGCCAGTAAAAGCCGCAAAATATTCACTAAATTCAGCACCAAACGTAAAGCAGGGTAGTCACGAATACGTACTTGCTTGTCCCTTCCATAATCTCAAAGCTGGCGAGCTTAGGACGGCTTGACAGTCACACAGCATCGTGCACAGCTGTCTACGGTGAAGTCTATGGGGAACTGCCTCGAGGACCAGGTATTTAAGGAAGAAAGACGACTGGATGGAAGCTCGTTGATGCTTGGTGGGCTCCCGTTCGCAGGGCCGTGCTGGTTGTTTTGGGCAGTCTGATCACGGCTTCTATTGGAGTATTGTTTTGGCTGTTGCCTCTGTGTTCTTCTTTGAGGATTACGGCCGACCACTTGCGCCGAGTCTATAAGTTATAGTCCAAGTCTGGTATACAATTGCAGTGCGTTCAGCGAAGCCTTAGAGACACTGCGCACTTAACAGTGTACATTCACGAAGAGTCCAGTCCCCACCTGTTCCACAAAACCAGCTGGACACAACGGGCTCCCACTATGTCGTCTAGGCCAGTGGAGAAAAACAGACTCCCGAGGCACATCCTGGTTCCTTTTTTTTCTTTCCTTCTCGCGGGGCCCTCTCGCTCTTTTTCTCTGCCTTCATCATATTTTGATCCCGCTTCTCCGGCTCGGACAAGCGTCCTCCCTTGGAATGGCCTTGCCGTGCTGTCTAATGAAGGACGGGGCCGACGGGCAGGAGAGGGTGGGGGACCGACGAACGTGGCCGAAGCAAGCGTGTTGGACCTAACGGGGGCGTTTGTGGTGGCGGAGTACGCTGCACGCACGCGCGCACACACACATACACACACAGACACAAACATACACACACTTACACCCACACACATACACACACACAAAAAGGCAAGCGCCTATGGCAGCTCACGCATGCCTATAGGCAGACTCATTGTATACCTAGATCACTTACCACGGCGTGCGTTTAGTGCGAGAAACGTCATCACATTTTGCGCCTCAATTTTTCCCTTGTACCTGCATGAGTGGACATCAGCGAAAACGAAGAACACCCCATGATAACGTTCGGCCAGTCCTTAGGGCCTATTCCGCATTACAGAATCCGGAATACTGTTTCGTCTTGGTCTGCCCTGGTTGCTCAGTTCTGCCTCTCAGTAAACTAAGCAAATGCCCTCGGCGCTTTTTTCATTGGCCATTTTGAAATACGTCAGAGGCATGGGTGGTACCCATATTGTTAGGACACTGAACAAATGGGGTACTATCTCGTAATATAGTAATGCCCCCCACCCCCTTAGCATGCTTGCCACCGGTGTTCGCGTGTCCTCTACTGTGACGTAGGGGAAACCACTGTTCCTGTGGTGGCCACAACGAAAGGTGTTAATTGAGGCTATGTTTACGTGTGGCTGCTCTGAACACAGGTTTTTTGTGTAAAAAATGTGACTTACATAGAGCGTTACTGGGCTAATAGCATGCATGTGACGGGTTCGCAAAATATGACAGCATAGGTTATCGTAATTTTGAATTGGTCGAAGCAACAGTTGTCACATCTCTTGCTAAGGAGCATAGCTCAATGAAAGACGGCCTCCCGCCCAACCAGAACTGTTTCGGCGCAACTCCAGTTGTTGCTGCTCGCGATTCATGAATACATGGTGGAAGGGTGACATGGAGCGGGAATTCACTTTTCTTGTCATGAATAGCAAACATCCGATATAATTTTTACAGTTCGTGATCGATGGGCTCTTGAAACATCATCTGAAAATCTGCTGATGTTATCTGTTGGCTATGTATCCTATTCATGCCCAAGCGTATTGTATTAGAGCACAAGCTCTTCCAAGATCATCAGCTCAAGATAACCAAGGTAGTGACAAGCAGTTCAAGTATACGGGAAGTCATGCTTATTTAAGCTCTAACTAGTCACAAGCATTCACCATTGCGCGTAGGATGTGACATGGACAAAGCGCGAACAAAATGAAAACGAAACTATAGGACGACGAAGCGGCGTTAAACCAGCAGGCTGACTGAACCCGTCTTTACATTGGAACTTTCCGCAGTACTGCACGGTTTTCGTAATCCAGATTAAAATTTAGAGGATGAAGAGGACGAAACATGACCAACAAAAATTAAATACAATTATGGTTTTGGAAAAGCCTTGCCCCAAAGTTTTCGTAGCCTTTTTTTTTTTAATCTGGGACTGCTTTCGACTAGTTCACAGTTTGCAGGTCATCGCTTTACTGAAGACTGAGCGGCGCGGTGGCGTTGTTGTCGGCAACGATGGTCCACACTTTGCGCACCCGCGTCCCGTAATTGGTAGCCATCCCCCTTTCCCACCTTCCTCCAATACCTTCGCTCCCCTCTCATCGCTTCATATTCTCTGACCTCCTTCGCGAGACGGTCGACGGGCGCCTTTGTGGCCTACATAGGGCGTGACAAAGTCTGGCGTGGTCGGCGAGGTTCGAGGACACGTTTTCAACGGAAGAAGTGCGTGTGAGTGTGTGAGTGGAGAGGGGGGTAGCAGGACAGCCTCTCTCTCGCTAGCTGTGACAGCGTTGTGTGGAAGGCCAGAGAAATCCTTGATGTCGTTCATATCTTTGTCTACATAGCCAAGCTGGAAGGCGCCGAGTGAATCAGACAAAATATCCTTGCGCTCTAGGGTAACCTTCAAAGTGTCAGTTTGAAGGTATTTCGACGATCAAATGTGGGGGCATGCAGTGAATAACGTGCTTTGCTTTGCTGCCCAGGGCGAGTGCTTCAGCGATACGCAGATATCTATCACTGCAGCCCGTTCTGCGTCCTTACATTAGCCTTTGATGGCTGCGGAATGCAATCAATTCTCAATCTCCGTACTTGGGTGGATTTATTTTTCTCATTTTCACTTTCCATGATGCATTGTCCTAGTTGTCGTTTTCCTGTCGTCACTGTGACAGTTCCTCAAGGCTAACCTACTAGGGTCTCTGTGGTCCTTCAATTCGCATTCGTTTATTCACTTTCTTCAATTCACTTTTCTCCTTTTGCTGTGGGTTTGTGCTGCACATTGTATATTACAAAGCGCATTGCTGTCCTTACAGAATAGATGAGGGCTGCCATAGGAGAAATGCTGTAGCGCTTGTCACTGGGCTCGTCTAGGTTGGCTTGACCTTTTTTTGCATCTGTTCGTGATATGCTACGCAGGGACGATCATTCACAGGCCTTTTTGTTGACGTTTATCGATAAGCAATTATCGGTAAAAAGTTCTGTCAGTGCCTACGCCAGATCCTCGTGAAGAACGCAAGATCCTTCAAGCCTTCAAGATTCTTGCATAATGCTGAACTGTACAAGGAGTTGTGAACTTTCAAGCGGTTTGTTTCATCACCTTCGTCATATATATATATATATATATATATATATATATATTAAGTAAACGAATAAGTACAAGTACTTTATAAGCAATGTGAAGGACGGACGGAACATGAAGTGTAGAAGCAGGCCAGCGTTTACAAAAGGGGGTACCAACAGTTTCTCGTGAGATTTCTTTTTTTTTTGCATTTGCTGTTCAATAATTTCAGTGAGCTGAAATCGCCAGCACTACTTATCAGTAGACAAACATTTTTCGCTGCCGCGGCCATCACCACGACGCCCCCGCAGCTACAGGAATCGAACCAGTGACCTCGCTGTCACTCGTAAGGACCCCCCACGTATCAACGTAAGCGCCGAGCCATTACGAAGAGGTGGTACACCATAGAGTTCCTGTGAGAAATTCAAATGACGCTTGCCTTTGCAGTATAAGAGAGATTAAAGAAAAAAAAACACTACTGTCTAGATACACGGGATGTAGACACGTAGAAGGGACGCTCAGAATTAAGGGGACAGGAAAATAACCTTGCCGGGCGACCCACTTGCAATGATGCTAAGCAAGGGTGTGCCTTCGGTAACTAGAACGGCCACGTCATATACGGGCGTAGTTGTTTGGCCTCAATATGCGCACTCTATCAGCAGACCACTGCTCTGGCTGCAGTGCTTTCGATACCTGTAAAGACGGTTATCGGCTCCGGACATCGTTCAGTTCAGTTCGGCTCATTGACCCTAAAAGGCGTCCCGGTGGAGACGTGTTACTCTATTTTTACGCTGCAACGCATCACGGGGCTCGCGCAGGAGTGGCGATAACATCGAGTTTCGATGCGGACGAAGAACGAGAATCGGTCGCCAGCATAGGTCGGCAAAGGAAAGTGGAACTCAATTGGACTCACTCAATACATGTATGACCCTGCGCTTTGGACTCGCTTGGGATCAGACTCGCCCAAAATTTTCGTGAGCCGGACTCGCTTCGACTCACCTTCATGAAAATTTTCTTCGACTAGACTCACGTGTACTCAAACTCACCGAACTGTTACTCACCCTGATTCACTCAAACTCAGACTCACTGCTTTATCTCAGTGTAAGTGAGCCTGAGTTAGTCGGCTCAAGAGTGAGCTCGTCGACCTATGGTCGTGAGCAAAGAGCGAGCATTTTCGGGCAGTGCACCCGATGCAACGTTGAATTGTTGAGCGAAACAGATTTCTGTGTTTGTGCAAATCAACTGTCAGGGTAGTTGAACTTCCCGTCTTTCCTTTCTCCTGCTCCTCCTCAATGCCAAATATTACATAAATAGATTTATACATTTCACAATACATTTATACAATAAATACATTTCTGTGGCGAGACAGTTTATCGAACGTGAACTCTTGCTCGAACTTTTACGTTGTGGTACTAAGAATCGGCACGTGATTGACTATCCACGTGTTTCCATGTGAAATTTGGTGATTGGGTTGGCGTCGTTTCACTTCCGTCGCAAGGAGTGCTGTATCGAAAGAGTACAAGTCAATGCTAGTTTGAGTGACTTGTATTTAGCAAATTCGGTTACCGAGATTTTCAGCCTATCATAGAGAACCCTTGCGGGACAGCTAGGCAGTTCCCGTAAATCTACTAAGTATCATCGGCCCGTACGTCGGAATAATAGTGTGAAAATCCAATAGGCATGTCGAGTACTCCAGTTTGCCATCACATAAGCAATGACGACGGAAGATATTGAAATCTACAGTGATTCAGGCGCAACACTATAAGCGGGTCTTCGCAAGGGGCATAGTCTAAGAACAAACAATACAAACACTACGAGGCAAAGAAATTACGCTTAACTTGCGCACGTGGTACCGGGCTGACATGGGGTGAATCGGACTGCCTTTCCAATGTCGGTGGAGTTGCAGACGAGGCGGCGCGAGATCTCAAAGAAAGTGCCTCTCAGGACTTCCATCCTAACGGCGAAGGGAATGAATGCGAAGCTTCACTGTTAGTTTTGAGGTGCACGACTCAACGCGCAGCTCCCACGTTGCGACAGTCAGGCCAAGCCCAACCACCGAATTTTTTTCTGTACTGGAGGACTTTTTCTCCGTTTCACAAAAATCTCACTGGTCCCTGAGCGCTTACATTAAAGCTTGTGCAAACGAAGACATATCATATAGCTTCAAAATTATGGGCACCATTTATCCGAAACTACACCTAAATAATCTTTGCCCCCATTGTGGGGAAAGAGCATCACTAGGCCACATGCTCTGCCAGTGAGCTAAATTCGTTCATTTACTCAACATAACAAGGTTGTCTTGAAGGGCCACTTGGTGCATGATACTGCGAAGAATTCACGAAAACGGACCGAGTCAAATGAACGAACAACACAAGCAGAGACGAACAACTGTGCGCAAGTTTATTGCAACGGAGAATATATGCAAAAAATGAGACCCAAAAAGAAAAAAAAAAGTCAACAACATTACATGAACTCGACAAGAACAGAATCTTTAGCGTCTGCGCTGCTTGTTCCTTCGACTTGGTCTCGTTTTCGCGATGTTCCTGCCAGCACTGAACATCAGCTCTGCCAAATGGGTCGTTGGCAGAACAACCCCGGGCTGTGCCCCAAGCCCACAAAGCGACCGATTTGCTCCGCTTTTCAGGCTGCACGCGGAAGCTGGTCGCGACACAGTGATCCATATTTTGCAGTACCCAATGAATTGTTATCCAATCGAATCCAATCAAGAGTCCCGCAAATGAAACGATTAATTTCCTTCAGTTTCATTCCTTCGCTGTCAGCTATGTATCTTTAACCGCCGGTCACCGACATGCTGATGACGTGTGTAGAATGCAGCTGGAATCGCCGACAGTGAGGAAATTAATTATATTTCAATAAAATCCGCAGGCTATGCCGCTATGCTTCAGGGCATCGCCCCTGAATAAGATTGCTGGCCCTCTGAGTCAACGCACCATTAAATTTCATTCTTACGTTTGTGTCATGGAAGTTCACAACGATATATTGTGGGCCGAAACAGATTTCACGCTACGCCATTTGGTTGGGACCATGATCGTGACTACGCTCGATGCAAAGCGAATGGCTTCCCCATTTTGCGCGATCAACCCGGTCCTGTGTTCGCTCCAGTCACGGTACACCTGCAAACTTCTCAGTCTCATCTACCCATCTCAGCTAACCTTCTGCCCCCCCCCCCCCACTCACGTTTGCCTCCTCTTGGAATCCAGCTATAATTACCCCTAACTAACAGCGCTTTTTTTTTTGCTTACTCGCCACGTGCCCTGCGCATGTCCATTTCTTGTTGATTTTGTGAGCCAAAGTGAATATTACAATATCGTACACGTACTTGTACGCGAACGGATATCCACGTTTCGTCATAAGTTTTGGTAACGTAATTTCATGGAATTAGATATATCTCGGTTAAACTACAGTCAGCAATTTATTTCTACCTGTGTTTCGTCATCAGTTAATGACGAAACTTCTCGATCAGAAATGACTCTGCTATTTGTTTGCGTTGCTATGCTGTTTTTGGTGCGCTATACCATCTAATTTAGTACGTACGTCCGGTCGATAAGTTTATGATAAGTTTGTATGGCCGTTTCTCTTTCTATGGACGGGGAATCCAAAGAAGGCAGAACTTCTGAGGAGGTGGAATCTGGACGAAGTGAAAAATTCCCCAAAAAGAGGTTTCTCGGGAACCAACCTTTGAACAAGTGTTCTCGTATTCTTAGTAAATAATAATTGTAAGACTTTCGCGCCTAAAACCACAATATAATGAGATACCCTGTTTTTATGGTCGTCGTGGACGACTCCGAAAGAGACGACTTCCTGTGGTTCGTTGACGGACTTTTAAACCTGAGCATACGGGTTTCTACCATTCCACCGCGATATAAAGCCGGCTGCCACTCTCAAGATACAATCCCGCGTCCTTCGGGTCAGCAGTCGATGACCGTCGATCAGCTGTGGATCACCTTAACCACTAAGTCATCGTGGTGGGTACTTTGTATTCTTCGAGACCATGTCTGCCGTTGTGGTGCAGGGGTTACGGTGCTCTGATGCATGCTTACCCAAAGGTGGCGGGTTCGACTCCCACCATGGTGGTCGCTCTTTAATCGAGGGGAAATGTTGGAGGCCCTTGTACTGTGTGATGTCAGTGAACGTTAAATAACACCCGATGGTCAACACTTCCGGAACCAGCCACTATACGGCACGCCTCACGACCACGTCATGGTTTCGGCACGTTCAACCACTGATGAAATTATGATAATTATTAGTGACCAATGACATTATTATTGTAGTTATTCAAGACTGCTCGCAGAAACTGTGGCGCTATTGACAACACTTGTACGAGTATGTATGGTCTTACAGACTGGCTACATAATCATTTCATATGTATTTATATTTCCTGAGAAGTTGGCGACTAAAATTTTTTCGACCAGTGTACAGTGCCTGGAATATTTCGACGATCTCGAAGTTCAGCTCACCCGCACACTCACCTAAGTAAACGCTCGCCACTGAGAAGAATAGCCTGCGCTTTCGCATGCAGGAAAATCCGCGTTGGCTGGGTCGTCGACCCGGCCTAGCTTCGCGTAACCGCTGGGGGCGAATTCCAACTTTCTCCGCTTTATTCGCGGTATTATGAGTGACTGCCAACTTTCCCCAACAGTTTTAGGTAGCGTCCAATATTTGCAGATTTGAGAAATGAAAAGAAGAAACGGAAAAACGTTGACATTTAGAATCAAAATAGCTGACCCGCTGATACGGATCGATGCAGCCATCTTCAAAAGATGTTGCGTATAGTCGAGAAAGTCATATTGACTCACACGGTATTTGTTATGATGACCTATTGTAAAGAAATAACCACAAGGAACCAAGAGAAAATGAGGCCCAGAAAATTACAGTGCAGAGTACTTGTAGTTTTTGTCCATAGACTCGTAAATTGACAATTATGACGTAAATCATAATGAATGATATCGGGTCAAAAATCGTTTTTTCTTAGAAGTATTTGAATGCACCGGCTTCTAATTGAAGCGTCTAATGCTCTACCACGCAATTTAATGGCTTGTTGCGCAATACCTAAGGTTGTGCCTTCGGACCCCTCAGAAAAAAAAAAAATCTATTTCTCTCTCATTTCCATTCGTTTGAATTTACATCGTAATCACTGCACAATTGCTAAATGTAACAAATAATGCCCCGTATGCCTTCACGGGCCTGCCAGTCTTTTGGGTTAATTCGGTTTTGCCTAACACAAAATTCAGTCTTTTACTTCTCGCAAAAAAACTATCGCTGGACTTTTAAAGAAATTATTTCGCCTATCAGAAAAATCCACATAACTCCTGTATGACTAGGAGTAAGAAACCTGTTAAAGCGCTGAAATTGTTCTATCCGGGTCATTGATCGCTGAGCGATAACATCTCGTTCCAGAAATAGAGGCCGTGTCCCGTTTAAGGCGAAGCAAACTTAATGCAACGGAGCAACTATCTATAGCTTCCAATAGAGTAATCCTTACTGTCCAAGACCTCTGCCCAGGAACCTATAGCTTGATCAGTGCTAGTTTACTGACGATGACAATGACTCTCACACTTCAGCCTATAAAGGGCATTGGACCCTCGGACATTGACCTGGCGGAGATATTTACCTTCGTATAACCGTAGCCAGCTGGCCTTTCTTTTTATCCAGGTATTGGTTATCGTTTTGCAATCAGTTGTGCGCTCGCTTAATTAGTAGTTAGGTTAGATGTTCGAAGGATACTTTGGCACAAATGTACCTAACGGCAGCTGGTCAAAGTCAGCGGCTGGCACCAAGAACCACAGAAAACGCTTAAGAGAGAAAAAAAAGAAATATCGTATATGTGGTAACTCTGACCTTATACGTGAACCCAAACTCGAGTAATGGAATGACGAATTGAAATGAGGCTATAGTTTCCTGACAAAAAAAAGAGGAATGTCGATATCGATGGTTCATGGCCCTCGTGGTAGCATCGCTCTATCTTATGTATTGAGGAGGTGATAATAGTCTGAACCCTGAATTCCACTTCGTCTTCGCACCGTAACAAGTGGTCACTCGTTGTTGCGACCAGGAATCGGCCCTTCAGTGTGGACGACGCAGTGTCCCAACAGACAAGACGTGGTAATGAGGTCTTAGAAGAATTTTCTTTTTGTTACGGCTATGGTGAAAACTGTAGAGCTTTGTGCGCTTTGGAAAGAATCGTCGTGAGCTAACAGATACTGGGCGGAAGAGAAATAACTAAACGCTGCGCATAGTTCTGGTTTCCGCTTTCGAGGGCCAACAGCTGGCTTACAACGTTGCCATTAGTCAAGCTCTTCACCGCTAGTGCTCCTGCCAGAACCTCATTGAATTCGTACATAGATTTGCTGTGGGTGATCCGGTCCACAACCCTTTTTGTCTGACGTTCTTACATCACGTTTACTTGCCTACTCCCTACTACGGCTGGAATATCATGTATTGCGTTAGTGTATACTATGCAATACTGCTGCTTTAGTCGGTATTAGTCTCAACAAGCCTTTCAAGCTTAGAACCGCGAAGGTGCCCACTATACTTAAGCACTCGTGTAGTGCATACAGCCTTATCGTAACACACACTGCAAAGAACACCGTGTGCAGTGCTACACATGCTCTGTGCAACTCGCCGCCACTTCCAATGATGCAAATCTTTCGACTCACCTCGCATGCGGCATTGTCTCCCATCTGGAAGCCGGAAGAGGACACGGAGAGACCACGGTAGCCAGAACAGGAGTAGCAGGTGGGCGTACGGTCCGCCACCCGACCAGCCAAGGGACCGGCCGGCCAGCTAGCCTGTCGATTTGGCTAAACCCGGAGGAGGTCGTCGGCTTCTGGAAGCCCACTCCCTGCGAGACTGCATCCCCCCTTGCACCCCTGGCGGTAGAGGCCTGCGTCGTCGTTTCTTTTCCCATGCAGCGGCCAGAGACCTGTCCGGGCACGGCCGCTAGGGCCACGCAACTTGGACGAGGGGAAGGAGGTTACAGGCAGCGACTCCTTGTGGTGCTCGCGGGCTCAACGGGCGTCCAGCAGCAGAGCGGAGTGGACCGGACCGGCCTCTCCTGGGCATCGCTCGCGCTCGTCGGAGCGTTGACCCTTTCTCGGCCGCCGCTGGCGTCGGCGGCGTTGGCGAGCGTGCCAGGCCAGTCGACGGCGGCTGACCTCGCGTTTGCTGCTTCTGCTGCTGTTCCTGCCCGCTGCCAGCGCTGGCAGCCACGTGGACGGGCCGTTCTTCCTCCTCGCGCGCGGTGCTTGCCTTTCGGGTCTGACCGGTTCCTGGTCTTCTCCTGGTGGCGTTCAGAGCGCCGGTGGTGGGGTTTTCGGCGTGGCGTTTGCGCGAGAAAAGGCATGGCCAGCGCGGTCGGCCTTGCCGAGAAGGAGACTCAGTCACGAACGGGGCGTCCCGATAAAGGAGCTCCGGGTGGGTTTCAATAGGGGGAGGGGGTGGGCGGGGTCCTCGAGAAGTAAGAAAGGGGTTATTTCGCGAGAGCCAGGCCCGCAGGCCGCATGTCGATCACGTTGAAGGCGTCATTTTCTATCATTTTTTGTTCTTTCAGCCGGGATGCCGAAACTATACGCACGCTGGCGTTCTTTTTTTTTGTACTTAGTCCAGTCCTCGGGTGGATGACCACTTGGAAAATCAAGGGCCTGTCCCCTTCGCAGCTCCCACCGGCTGGCTGTCACAGTTGTAGAGCTGCCCACAACTAGGACGAAAGCCTGAGTGTTCATGCACAATTTAACTCTCGATCTAAAAACCTGCACGAGTTTTTCCGCAACGACATCAGTGTATTTTGTGGTTGTTGCTGTAGTTTACGTAGAATCAACGACGGCAGAGTCCAGAATTGAATTGTTTCTATTGACCCTGACAGAATGAGTAATCACGTATGGCATCTCTGCTTAAAGATCACTGAAGAGAAGCTGATGGTGTAGACGTAAATTGTGAGGCGCTATAATTCGACATAGTGATTGGGACTGCGTTCATTAGCGGTGGCTTATCGAACAGCCTCTCCGCTGGCTCGTGTACCTCGAGGGGCAGGAGAGTTTTACTGTGAGACTTGAGCTATCATGGCGTAGCCAGATCAGGTGTGGTGGTGTGACGTTTAAGCTCCCTGCCTTCCTCCTGTGTTTCTTCAATTTTGAATGTGCATAATGACACGTTTATTTTTATTTCACCCGAAAGCACTGTTGGAAATGCTCAGCGCAGACCTCGCTACAATGTTTGAGAAGCTTCGGTATTGTTTGCGATCGTTATGTTTAGATTGTACGTAGAACCTGAATAGTAAAGTATAGTTTATTCAACAGCTTAGACGGCAAACAGGGGTAAAGTTGGTACCTTCAATAGCATATGTATAGACAATATTACAGTCGGGTTTGAGTTCTGCCATTTGCCTTGGTGTTTTGTATCTTTATCAGATAAACGAACGGTGTCCCGGTTCACGCTACGCACCAGAAATGGTGGCTCGGGGCATACATTTTCACGTCAAGACATACAGAAACAAGAAAGCTTTGGCTAACCAAAATGGTAGCGCCCAGATTTCTTACGGAAAATAGTGGCCGTAAAAGCCAGCTTGCTTTACCGCTTGGCAAATTGCTTGAAAACCGAACGACTGCTCACGCCGCTAGAGGTTGACCATGTGAATAGCAAGCATGCAGTATCTCCGATCTCCGGGCAAAAGTTTGCTGAAATAGAATGTTTAGTCTTGGGTATACGCCGACGGCTGTTTCTATCAACGTAACGACCACGTGACAATGTGAATACGCGCACACACAAACGCGCCCATACTTACGCTCTATGATCTCGAAATGAGATTGTTAAATATCTGAGGCCGTTAAATGTGCTTATAGCCTCTTCGGCCCCGATGTATGGTTTCTACGCTCCCGTGCATGCGCAACTTTAAGTAAGTGAGGTAGCCTTCCTTTATTGAGCAGTTGCGAGTGTAGCATGTCTGTTTTCCTGTTCCTCGAATGTTTTCTTTCTTTTCCGAACTTAGTGCTACTACAATACGCCCAGTAAAAGAGTGTATGTTGGATGGGGGGGGGGGGGGGGGTAGGGGACCACGAAATATTTCGGGAAAGCAAGCCCTTCTAAATTTTGTTTTGCTTAGCTGCATAGCAACAATGCGATGCGGCGGAGCTAACTTAAGTTTCCACTTCTCCGTAAAGTGGTCGTACAGCTTTTCCTGCAGTTTTGCATGACATAGACACACGAGCATGCTTTTTCCAAGCTTGTGTACTTGAAGAGCAAGCGTAGCTAGAAGCAGGTTGAATGTGGCTGCAGACCGCACGACATATTAACAGGCATGAAGAGATCGAATCGTTGTGACACTTTAAATCGAGCATTGATTGCGGGAGATAACCAGAAAACATCTATTTATTGCTGCATGTTGTTTTAATTTATGACCTCCGCACCACCGAGTTGGTCTAGTGACTAAGGTACTTGGCTGCTGACCTGTAGGTCACGGGATCAAATCCCGGCTGTGTTTTCGATGCAGGCGAAAATACTGTAGGCCCAGTGCTCAGATTTGGTGCAAGAACCCCAGATGCTCGAAATTTCCGGAGACCTCTACTACGGCGTCTCTCATAATTTTATGGCAGTTTTTGGATGTTAAACCCCACATATCAATCGATCAGTCAATCAATCTTCGGCATCATGGTCATCACAGCTACGCGCACTCTAGCGCCTCTAACGGACAAGCCTGGACCTTAAGGACCTAAAGCTCTGATGGGCGAGACAAGTACTCAGAAAGAGAGAGAAAGAAGGCAATAGAAGTAAGAATAATTGATTGATATGTGGGGTTTAACGTCCCAAAACCACCATTTGATCATGAGAGACGCCGTAGTGGAGGGCTCCGGAAATTTCCTCCACGTGGGGTTCCTTAGCGTGCAGCCAAATCTGAGCACACGGGCCTACAACATTTCCGCCTCCATCGTAAATGCAGCCGCCGCAGCCGGGATAGAGAAGGACATTCGTTATATGGAATGAATAATATTCGCGAGGCAGGTTTTCGTCGCCACGAAATGAAGGTAGGTGTCCTAACCACTCGGCTATACAGGCATGCTAAGACAGCACAACATAGCCTTGGGCAACATGGTGTAGGAAGGAGGAGGGAAAGGGAAGCAAGAGTGAGAAGGAGAGTCGTGATGATGAGGAAGTGGTAAAGAATTAGGGGAAAGATCAAATGATAGCATATAACTAAGGAGAAAGCGCCATAACGAAAGGCAGAAAGCAGACGGAGATAGTCAAACAAAGAGAACGAAATAGATACTGAGAAGAAGAGATAGATGGAAAGAGGAAGCGAGACACTCAGAAAAAGAGAGAGATGAAGAAAGGGAAGATAGAGAATGGAAGACCAAGAAGGAAATAGAAATAAACAGTTACAAAAAAGAGCATGCACAACAATAAGGTGAAGGGAGAAAAAAAGAATTAGAGGGCTAAAGAAAGAGAAAACTTGCGAAACTTAGCAGAACTACAGCAGCCAAGCCTACCCAGATGCAAACCAAATCCGTTTTCTTTTTAGTATTGCCCCTCCAACGCAAGCTAGGCTATTATTTCTAACATTTTTTAGTAAGTGTCCTGATAAGCTATACAAACGGGATTGCTTTGAAAATTTTGTGTGTGTGTGAGGCCACCGATGTGGTCAAGGTATGTTGAAACATTAAAACATAACCGTGGCGCAAAAATATTTATCATTGTCATTATGCAGACCGTGGTCACTCCTGGGGGGTAACCTTGTAAACGCTCTGTCATAGAACGGGAGAGGGATCGAACGAAAGAACGGGAGGGATGAAAGAGCCAATTGGTGTGCTGTGAGAATTCGCAAATGCTTTAAAACCATGACGAATTAAAAAAGTATTATAACTTAATGTCAGTGCTAGCAGGCAATATTTTTCAAAGCTCGACATTATTTCTTTCGGCTCTGGTGACCCACGAAAAGGACATGAACAAATATTGTTACAAGTTGTTACATAAATAGCTTAGAAATTCACTCAAAAGGCTCAAGTATCGCGAAAACACCAGCACAAACGTAAGTAGTAGTTATTTCATCGTCGTTTTTGTCATAATTCTGCAAAGTGGAAAGCAAAATAGCCGAAGATGAAAAAGACAGTGCAATAGTTGGAACCGTGTAATTGACATTTCAGAGGCCCGCCGTGGTGTTGTAGTAGCTAAGGTACTCGGCTGCTGAGCCGCAGGTCGCGGGATCGAATCCCGGCTGCGGCGGCTTTATTTCCGATGGAGGTGAAAATGTTGGAGGCCCGTGTGGTCAGGTTTGGGTGCACGTTGAAGAACCGCAGGTGGTCGAAATTTTCTGACCCCTCCACTACGGTGTCTCTCATAATCATATGGTGGTTTTGGGACGTTAAACCCCACATATCAATCAATTAATTGACATTTCCGTGGTTGAGTATTTCTTCGGTGACTATCATATTTTTTGTTGTTGTTTCTAACGCGTTTACAAAGTGAGTCTTCCCTATCAATTGCACATCGCCTGCAGTAATGCAGAATCGTCATGTCTCAAATATGGGCCACTATGGCTCAGTGGTTATCAGAGCTCTAAACTAATGGCCTGTTGAGTCAGAGCGTAGTTTTGTGTAAGCTTCCGTTGTTGTTTTTTTTTTTTTGTTATTCCACTCACGAACCTTGGCCGGGATTTCGCAGTTGATATCTAACGGTGTTCCAACAGCAAGACTGTCCGTAAGAGGTCTGAATACGTCTTCGGCACCACATGAAAGGAACGACCGAGAGCTAGAAGATGACGATGACGAAGTGAAGCTCAGTCACGGGGATGTTTACTACGCTACAGAGAAATTTATCTGTCAGTCCTAAAAATATTGCCTTAAATCATTGATGCTCTTAAACATTTAAATACTAATATTCAGTAATAAAATTTGTTGTAGTAACTATCCCTAGCCTAAACGAGAAGTATTACGAGGAAACATTTGAAACAAATTCACCTAACACTCAGCCAATCCCCTGCACTGGGTAAGAGCAACGAGAAGAGGAGAAAAAGGAGAATAAGCAGACAGGGGCAAAAGTTCCCCAGACACAGCAAAGCCGGATTCAGCAATCTTTACCATGGTAGATCTTCTGAAAATTGCAACGCGAAAGATTACAACGGCCTTTCATGCGCAATCAGGAGCTTGGTAGCATGAACACAAATCTTGTTTTTTTTTTAATTTTAGTTGATCTATTGTATGGTAGCTACATATTTAGCTACGCAACAATTATAAGCGTTTAAAGGCTACAAAAGCTGATGTGTGGATAGTTACAATATTTCACTTTACAAACGCTGTCATTTTTTATAGGCTGGTGGTGTCCTAAGAATCCACAATTCCTGTTCTATACAGGTGATATTGTAGCTAAATCAACAAGAAAAAAAGAATTGTTAGTCCGTTGGAAAAACTCAGTGCTGAGAGAGTGAAAGAGTGGGATGACCTTAACAATTGATCTGTGTTAGTGTACTCATTGCATGCCAGGTGGCATCGCAATTTGAGGAGTTCTTTAGAGACAATTTTCCCAAACTATCGGCGCAGGATTGGGGTGAGCCAGGTATAAAATATTACATCATTTTCCCAAAGAGAATCATGCGGTGATGCGGAGCATTGCGGGGAGTTTCAACTGTGTTTTAACGGCGGTGTTTAGTCGTTTGCGGTATCGTCTTTGCGGTGAACACTGCGTGTTATTACGTTGTGAATGTAGTTCATTGCCAGGCATTGCGTGAACGTCATGTTCGTGTCTAGTTCCCACTTTTCACCGCCTCTAGTTCATGACACTGCGCCCCAACCCTCGCTAGAGAGAGAGGGAGAATAAAATGAGAAAAGGCAGAAAGGTTAACCAAAAACTGGAACATCCGGTTTGCTACTTTGCACTAAAGGAAAGGGGAAGAAAGATGAGAAACAAGGCGAAAAGCAAACTAGATGCACGAAAGAGAAATAAAAAGTGAACTGGGGTGCTATGGTTATTCATGCGTCATTGCCACGCAAAAAGCTTAATAAGGCATCCACTGATTTTCTGTGCGAAGACAGATCATGTCGCCTTTTAAGCATTGACTGCTCTGAAGGGGGTCTGTCGTCAAGACGAGCTAACGCAGCAGCTAACTGCTGTCTTTGCACGCTGTAACGAGGGCAGTGACAAGGAACGTGCTCTATCGTTTCATCGCTGCCGCAATGATCGCAAGCAGCGCTGGTCAACACTCGCTAAACCTTGATAAAATCAAGAAGGTTACGCCCAGCGAGTTTAACGTGGCAACTCTTTCTGATCAGATAGTGCTCAAAGTGTGTCCTTCTGGTACTAGTAGTGTTTAGTAAGCATCAAATATAAGGCAAATTTATTGAAGATTTGGTCACCGATACTCGCTTCTGCAGGTTATTTAATCTGAAACAACTATCTTTTGCATACGATTAACGTGCACGGGTTTCCTCCTCAATTCAAATGAGTGCGCGCGTGCCACTCATCTAGTCTGGCCGTGGAGGTGGCTACATACTACTACGACGCACTACTAATACATACATCGTGGACGCACGATTCACGATTCAAGGAGCTTCTCCCTGAAAAATTTGGACCATATTCCGCTAAAGGGAGGCATGTGTAGATGCGAAACAATGGACGCTAGCGCTTACACTGGCGGTGACGTTAGACATATTCACCCCCGTATTCAGAAACACTCCTCGACTCGAATTCCACCCTCACTTGACTGAGTTGAGCACTGCGTCGCTGCTCGACTGAAATTGACGCTGCGCTTCTCAAGAATCGCTGCAGAATATTTACGATATGCAGTGACTTGGTCCGCCAAAAGATGGCGCTCCCATCGACTTTTTCGAGTCGAGGAGGGCCCTTGAGTGAAAGAGTGTTTGTGAGTATGGTGGTTAGTTGCGCATCCGCAGCAGCCGTACTGACGCAGCCGCCCATTAGCCACAGACACTTTTAGTGTCACTAGTGCACTCTGAAATTATGACAGGTAGATTGCCACTACCCCTGAAGAGGAAGGTATATAACAGCTGTATCTTACCGGTACTTAGCTACGGGAGCAGAAACCTGGAGACTTACAAAGAGGGTTGAGCTTAAATTGAGGACGACGCAGCGAGCAATGGAAAGAAAATGGTAGGTGCAACCTCAAGAGACAAGAAGATAGCAGAGTGGATTAGGGAACAAACGGTAGTTAAGGATATCATAGCTGATATCAAGAAGGGGAAATGGACATGGGCCGGGCATGTAGCGCGTAGACAGGATAACCGCTGGTCATTAAGTGTAACTAACTGGATTCCCAGAGAAGGTAAGTGGGGTAGGGGGAGACAGAAGGTTAGGTGGGCAGATGAGATTAAGAAGTTTGCGGGTATAAATTGGCAGCAGCAAGCACAGGACCGGGTTAACTGGCGGAACATGGGAGAGGCCTTTGTCCTGCAGTGGACGTAGTCAGGATGATGATGATGATGATGATGATGATGATGATGAGGATCTTTAGTTGGGCGTACGTAACGAGCCCACGTACGCAGCACTGCCACGGGAGAGAACTGCGCATGCGCAGTACGTAACGCATCGATTCCACAGATGCGCGCGTACGCCCGAAAAGAAACGCGGCGTGCGTAAACGTGACGAGGTGAAGCGTACGTGGCGTTACGCTCTCACGATATCTCGATTGATATAGGAACCAGATAGCAAAACGGCAGCGATGACGTCAAACACAGAGAGCAACAAAGCCGGCCCAAACCGGGTATATTTTACTTTGAGGGACGATGTTGTGCTGCTGCCGCATGAGGGCGCTAAAAAGCACCCAAAAGCTGTTTTATTTCTAAGAACATACGTCTATAGTTTAACCGAAGGTATCACGGCACCGTCAATACGGTGAATTAAAAGTGTCGTTGAGCGCTTCGCATGACGCGTACGCAACATCGTGCCGCGTACGTAGGCTCGTTACGTACGCCCAACTAAAAGTGTCTACTTTTAGTTAAAAGTGTCTACTAAAGGTGTCTATTGCAAATGGCTGGCAGGCTGCGTCCGTATGGCTGTTGTGGACGTGAACCTAAATCTGTCTGTCGACGCTGGCGCTCATTAATGATAAGCCAAGTAAAGATGCTCTTACCTCAATTCTGAAAGCGCAATCTAGTGCCTCCATATACGGGGTGGCCAGCAAACGGTTGTGCAGTGCGAGCAGTCGGTTTTTGACAAGGAGACGTTGCCTGCGTCGGCCTTGCAAGGCTGGAGAGTAAGGGTGTCTTCTTGGGCCCGCACGAGACCAGGGCGTCTGGCACGAGACGCGAGCATGCACAGAGGGGGTGTACGGAGGGACAGCGTTACATAAGTTAGTCAAAAAGCTGCTTCACATCGAAAAGTACGTCTGAAATAGTGGCGACACATGCAGAACAACGCCACACTGCTGCTGAGCATAAAGCAGGACTGCTGCGTGTTTAGAGAGAGGTGACAATTTAACGTACCAGGTACACTACTATAGGAGAGCTGAAAGTCGTCCCGGGGGCCTCACATTTAATGAAACGTATTGAAAAAAACTCCCAAGCATTTCCTCGAGGGTGGACATGGTTAAGTGCGAATGCACGGGGTGATGCTATGAGGGGGAGTAAAGTTAAAATTCATTGGCATTCGCCAGTGAGTTAACGTAAACTCCCCCGTGTGATCAGGTTGCGATTCCCAGGAACCATTAGACCCTCTCGGGAAATGTTGGCGAGTTTACGCGTATATGTGAGAGTAAATTCGCACTATAATGATGTTTATGTCCACGGCCCGCTTCACCCGCTGGCGCTCGGCATCACGGGCCCTTCGCCGCGCTGCCTTGTCTTCAACCGGCGCGACATCTTCAACGTCGCCACGTGCAATGCTCGCATTCGATTGCGTTGTACTCGTTGTTGGAGGTATCGCAGTCGAGGTTGATGCCTGCGATGGATTCATACCTATGACGACTTGCCGATCTCGAGCAAGGCGTGGCTGCGCAGCCACGGAGCGGATCGCGGAGCGCGCGTAATCACGTGGTGTGTGACATCACTGCGCCGTTGCTACAAACGCTCCTCTCCGCTCCTCGCGCCGTTGCTAGGAGAGAGGAGGAGGCGCACCGCGGGCAGCGGATTCAGGGTCGCTTATAAAGTGCATTCGCAGTTAAAACTTAGGGCTACCCATGTGTGTGTTTAGAGAAAGTGGTTAACGATTTAGGGTACTTGGTACTCTACTGTGGGAGAACTGGAAGCCGTCCCGTGGATGAATTATTCACAGGGGTAGCAGTGTGTTTAACGATTTAGCACACTGTGTATTTAGAAAAAAGTTCATTCTATCCTGGGATGCAACAAACCTAAGGAACGAGCGTCTGTACTACAAGCACAATAACAAACAAATGACAAAGCACAACAGACGTAACACATTTAAACAAAAGTGTCGAAGTCCGTAGGGTGTCCATAGTCTATGGTACTAATAACTACATACACTACATATATACACTAATGACAATATGGATAATGTACATGATCTATATTGTACAATATTGTACATATTGTACAGAATGTACAGAATTTACAAGACGGTGAAGATGTTAGAAAATATGTACAAGTATTATTATTCATAAAATTTGATAACTTTTTTTACAGCATTAGAATGAAGTGAGTATATACAAGAGCTCACTCCCATATGGGACATGCACAAACACATATAATTAGTAAACACATACTGATTACATGCACTAATCAGACATTGACAGGTGACCTGGCTATAGGAACCAAGCCAGGTGGGAAACTAATCGAACACGTCTGTCAACTACGGACAGAAAGCGGCACGACCATTGTCCCAGAAATTCTTCCTCCCCAAGGAAGAACAATTCCTCCGACAGAAACGATAAGAGTTCAGAGTAGAGTCGTTCCAGAATCGGAAAGAGAGCACGACGACGATGACCTGCCGCAACAGCTTCGCACCTATTACGCCACAAACAAAAAGCTCCCGCATCTATTAGAAGGCGTGCAAGGCGACTACGTGAGCAGCGAGCAGATTTTACAAAGCGGTTGACACCTAGGCCACGAAAACTAGTGTTAACTGACTTCCAAAACACCTTTGCAATGACACATTGCTGCAGCATATGCTGGTTAGACTTTTGTAACGGGCAGTTAGGACAAGTGGAAGATGGGACCAAGCCCCACTTCTGCAGTCTCTCCCGTGTTGGGAGTACTCTCCATCCAAGACGCCCCATAAAGTCACGGAGGTGACCAGGCAAAAACGATGCCGTTATCGCGCTCCACGAGACATGCCTCGATCGTGCTAGACGGGCTGGAGGAACCAGAGGAAGCAGAAGAGCCGCCGTTGTATCTACAATGTGGCTTTAGAGAATGTCCACATCGGCACAAACCTGCTGTGCGTGTCAATAAAGTGCTACTGCCGTTAAGTGAAATGCAGGCACATCAAGTGTTTGCGGTGCAGAATTAAGCCGTGCCTCTGGTAGTAAATAGCGTATCTTGGTGCCTAAGAAACAGCAGGCAAGATCACGCGCGGGGCACTATTCACCATGCAACAACCGAAGTAAGAATCGTAGGACAAGCAGCCGGCAGTGAACAGAGACGGATGGGAATGCGATCCACCGCAGTTTCTCGGTTGCCCAAGAGAGAGAGAGAGAGAGATAAAGATGCAAGGAAAGGCAGGGAGGTTAACCAGACGCAAATCCGGTTTGCTACCCTGCACTGGGGAAAGGATAAAGGGGAGAAAAGAGGTTGCAGAGAGATGAGAAGGTACACACAATCACGAGCACACTCGGGGAGCACATACAGTCTACAGGCGGTCGCTCAAGTTTGTTGACTTTAGGTAAAGTAGCAGTGCTTTAGTTGCTTTCTGCGCAACTGAGGCAGATGCCCAAGGTCCTAGTATCTTCTGCACACAAAATGGTCCGGGGTCAAGTTGATTCAAAACCATCCGGAGCTGGCATCGCTGTGTGTCGTAGCAAGCGCAGCTGCACAGGACGTGTTCGATGGTCTCTTCAGCTCCGCAGTAGTCGCATGTAGGAGTGTCTGCCATACCAATGCGAAAGGAGTACACCTTTTAAATGCAACACCCAACCCAAGGCGGCATAACAGTGTGGAATTGGAGCGGGAAAGTTGTGATGGTAGCTTTAGCTTGAGCGAAGGATCCAGTTCATAAAATTGACACCTTTGGAAGCTGGTAGACGACCAGAACGTGTGTGTGAGATCTCGAGCCAGCAGGTCAAGTTGTCTTGCTGCATCATTCCTTGATAGAGGAATCGGGACTACACGGGTTCCTTCATGGGCTGAGCGGGCTGCATCATCGGCTAATTGATTTCCGGTAATACCGATAGGTCATGGCAGACATTGATATATAATATCATGCCCTCATGCTAGAGCTTCATGATGGAAATGTCTTATTTCTTGTACCAATTGGTCATGACTCCTCCTACGCATGGCAGACTGCAAACTCTGAAGCGCTGCCTTCGAATCACAGAATATGACCCATTTTCCTGGACGTTCTTGAACGAGATATTGTAAAGCAGCCCTTATAGCAGCAAGCTCTGATGCCGTAGGTGTAGTCATATGCGACAGATTAAACTTGATTGTCATTGCTGCAGCCGGAATTACAGCGGCACCTGATGAGCTGCTGGACGAGACGGACCCATCAGTGTATATCTGCATTCGTTCTAAGTACAACTCATGTAATAATAGCAGTGTTGCTTGCTTCAATGCTACTCTGGAGTGATTGCTTTTCTTTTTGATTCCCGGAATTTCTAGACGTACTTGCGGCTGGTTGAGGCACCACAAAGGACATGCCATTCTCGCATCTGGCGTATATCCTGATGGAATGCTGTTTAGGTGCTTGGCTATGACGTCTGAAAACGTAGCACGTGGTCTTCCGGAGGGTAGAAGGGCCAAGTGGTGGTCAGGGACGCGGCTAGCATGTCGAATGTGCGCTCTGAGGCAATCCACAACCCTATATGTCCTGACCGGATGGTCTTTGGCAAGCATAATTGTGGCATAAGTAGAAGCGCATCGGGGCAGCCCTAGGCAGATACTCAGTGCCTGACCCTTCAAACTCTCCAATGAATGAGTATTGGATTTGCAAGTGTTAGTCAGTACCGGCAAGCTGTAGCGCAATAGACCCAGAAATAGGGCCCTGTACAGCTGTAGCATGGAGGCCACAGAAGTTCCCCATGCTTTCCCGCACATGAATTTCATTATATGCACAATAGACAGCAGTCTCTTCTTCAAGTATGCACAATGTGGGCTCCACTGAAGACTTCTGTCGATTATTATGCCCAGGAAACGATGCGTCCGTGCATATTTGACACTCTGCTCATTGATGTAAACAGGGTATGGCGTCATTGGTTTGCGTGTAAACGCCATCAACGCGCACTTCACAGTTGATATAGTTAGGCCTTGTTTCTGAAGGTAGGCTGTTGTGAGGGTTGCTGCCCGCTGTATTCGTGCACGCACCTGAGGGCGAGTAACTGCAGCACTCCAGAGGCAAATATCGTCGGCGTATATGGATAGGCACACCGACTTTGGCAGAACCGTCACCAGACCAATGAGGGCAACATTGAACAATGTGGGGCTTAAAACACCTCCCTGAGGTACTCCGCAGTAGTTGTAATGTTCAGCCGTTGTACCCTCATATGTTTGCACAAAGAAACCCCTGCCAGTTATATAATCTTTTATCCATTGAAACATTCGTCCACCAATGCCCATTGCTGCGAGAGAAGTGAGGATGGCATCGTGAGCTACATTATCATATGCACCCTTCACGTCAAGAAAGAGTGCCACTGATATGCGCTTGCGACTTTTTTCTTGTTGCACAAATGTCGATAAGTCAAGGACACAGTCGATGGAGGAGCGGCCCCGACGAAAGCCTGCCATGCAAAAAGGGTATTTGGTGTATCGTTCCAAGTACCACTCGAGACGAAATAGAACCATTCTTTCCATCACTTTTCCGAGGCAGCTTGCGAGGGCAATAGGGCGATACGCTGTCAAGTCCAATGGTGATTTTTCCGATTTCAAAAGTGCTATTAATCGACTTATTTTCCATTCTCGGGGAACACTGCCACTGAGCCAGGAGTTGTTGAAGCATGTTAAAAGTTCTTTTCTGGCTTTTTGTCCAAGGTGTCCCAACGCACTATAAGTAATACCATCAGGACCTGGCGATGACATGCGCTTAGAAGCGACTAACGCACCTTCCAGTTTTTCCATGGTGAATGGAATGTCCATTTCTGGTAATCGCGTCTCAGGAACGATCACGGCGTCGATGCTCTCGTTCATAATATTCCCGGCAACTCTCGTGCAAAATTCTTCAGCCACCTCGAGTTCCGTTTTTCCATGATGGAGTGCCAAAGCTTTAAAAGGGTGCCGTTGTTGCGGAGAGGAGCGAAGACCACGAACTGTTCTCCAGATATATGACAGCGGTATATGAGGGTCTAAAGATTCGCAGAATGCTTTCCAGCGTTCGCTCTCCAGCTTGTAACGGTTGAATCTTTTTCTGGAGCCGCCTTGCTTCCTTCAGATCGTAAATTGATCTTGTGCGTCTGTATCGTCGTTCAGCACGCCTTCGTATAGCTCGTAATCTTTTCAGTTCGATGTCAAACTGTGTTATTTTAGACGAAAATAGTAATTTACATTTGGACGCTTGCATAGCTTCCGCTATGGTATTTTCCAGGCTGCAGGCGAGGCCTTCTTGGCAAGCGTCCTCAACACGCGATGTAAACATCGACCAGTCAGTGCCAATTACAACACCGGAAGAGAAATTTTTTATGATACCATCGATCGTCACGTAGGTGGGTATGTGATCACTCCCATGAGTCTCAATATCGCAAAACCATTTAACTTTGTGAGAGAAGCACCTTGACACCAATGTCAGGTCAAGGCAACTGCCATACGTGAGACCCCGCAGATATGTGGGGGTAGCATCGTTCATGATGGTAAGGTCGTAATCGGAAGCGAATGCAACAATGTTCCGGCCCCTGGCATTCATCCTAGTGCTCCCCCAAAGCATGTGATGGGCGTTGAAGTCACCGGTGATGATCCAAGGCCCATCGGTCCTCATTAGGATGTCTTTTAATCTGTCGCAGTCAAATCGCGATGACGGAGATATATATCCACCAATAAGCGTGAACGAAACTGCATTCTTCTTTACACGAAGACACACGTACTGATTGTCGTCATTTGAACTTATTGGATGCGAAAGATAAGTCAAGTCTGTGCGAATGTAAACAATTACTTTGCTTCGTTCTTCACAAGCGGCTGAACAAAAAGCTTCATAACCGGACAATCTATAAGGCGTTGATACGTTTGGTTCACATATGACAAGTATAGGGAATTGATTGGCCCGAACAAATTGGCGAAAGTCCGAGATACGGGACTTTATGTCTCTGGCATTCCACTGAAAAATCGACGCACTTTTAACTTCAGTGCGGAAGATGAGATTTTGTTGAGCCATTGTGCTTATACGACGTTAGCAAGAACTGGATTCAGTGCATCCAGTATTTGCAGTGCACTCTTAGCAGACGGAGATTGTATGCTGCTCAGTAGCGTGCGAATCGTGGCAATTAAAGATTGCACGATTGCAGTCACTTGCCTGTCTTGGTTGGAAAGATCTCGAACTGGGATCGCGGACTGGCTGTCATGAAACTCCTTCGGTTCGCTTGATGCTGTTTCCCTTTGAAGTGCAGGCCACTCTGTCGCAGTTAGGGTATGCTCACTGGCTTTGTCCTTTACAGCCTTTCCCACGGCATGTGGTCTGGGAGGCAAAGGAGGTGGTACTGATGAGGGATCTGGGAAACGTGTCGAGGAGGTAGCGGGCGTCCTTGAAGACCGACGTCGACGTGAACGACGCCTTCTGACTTTAGCTGCGGCTTCTCGATGAGATGAGTGATCGCGCACCATCTCCTTCAAGATGGCAATTTCCTTCTGAATCCACGGGCAGTCCTTCGATGTGGCTTCATGGGATCCATTGCAATTAGAGCATTTCTTGACAGTTGCGACGCACTTGTCCGCTTCATGGGGCTCGGCGCAGCGGTTGCCCAAGAGCTGCTCGGCAAACCAGCTCTGTTCCACCCGACCAGAAAAAGTGAGCCAATGAGGGATTGCAACGACCTAGTGATTCGTAATGGGGGCTTTAAGACATGAGATATATACCATGCACGACCGCAAAACACCGTCTGTGCTAAATAGCTTCTTTCGAGTATCGGTAAATCGTACTCTTGTGCTTCCCGGACGTGTCGTTTGACATCTTCGACTACTGAATTTCACAAGGAGGCTGATATGCCGTAGCAAGTATAATCAAGCCCCAGAATGCGAATGGAGTCACTTTTTGAAGACTAAAAAAGGGACTTAGGCAGGCGTCTGGAGAACCAATGAATAAATATCGACATTTTGAAAAATTTAACGCAGCACCTGAAATCGTGCCATACACAGCAAAAAGTTGTGCGCTACGGGATAAAGTGTCCTCATTCTTCAAATACAACGTGATGTCATCAGCAAATGCTATCACCGTCACGGTACCACTACCTGGAAGAGGAAGGCCTCTAACGTAAGGATCAGCGATTAGCGATTGAAGGAATGGTTCGAGGCTGAGTACAAAAAGTGCAGGAGATAAAGGACGCCCCTGGCGAACACCACGGGTAACAGGAAATGGTGCACTCTCTAAACCATCAAGAAACAACGTGCTGCGTATATTTCAGTATGCGTTTCTGAGAAGCTCAACGAAGTTTTGCGAGAAGCCAACTGCTGCCATTACGCTAATTATAAAGCCATGTCCGAGGCGATCGAATGCCTTTACATGGTCAAGTGAAAGCAAGAGTCCCCGAGCTGATCTTGTTAACGTGTACGCAACTATATCACGCGTAACAAAGGAGATACTGTGGATTTCTCTTCCAGAATATAGCACGCCTGATGATGACCTATTAAGGAGGGTATCAGGCTTCTCAAACGCCGAGTGATAACTGCCACGAAAGTTGTGTAATCAACGTTGAGGAGCGTTATTGGTCTCCACTCCTCTGGGCGAACCGACGATGGGTCATGTTTAGGTATTAAAACAAGTCGACCATGGCGAAAGCTATCAGGAAAATCCAAATTCTCAAAACAGCGGCAAATAACAGAGGTGAAAAGAGCACCAATGTCGTCCCAAAACGTTAAATAAAACTCAACAGGCCACCCGTCCCGCCCGGCCCGGGCCGAGCCACGCTTCATGGAAGACAGCGCCTCTTTAACTTCGTCAGCTGACGGACTTGTGCAAAGTTGTTCAGCTACTTCAGATGAAATTTTGGGTAGCCTACTTAACATTGTGGCTGTCTTGGTGGTACCGCGATATGATGACATTGTCGCGCGAGCCATGTTGGCAAATTCATCTAGGAAAAATGATTGATCACGTGTCGGCGGCAACGCAGTGTGTAAGGATCTGGCAGCCGGAGTTCCTGGCCGACTCGACGGGTTGAAAAGCGAGCTTTTCGCAAAGCGTAGAACCTCAGGGAGAGCACATGGATTACGTCTGCAACGCCAAGCAGCCGCCGTCAACGGCGAAGCGGCAATAAGGCGTTGAAAACGACCCCTTAACTCTCGCTGCCATGCGCGCATCAAGGGAGTTAGCCGTTCAAACCGAAGAGCAATACGCAGCTTTGTGGCAGTGTCCGCTAGTTCTTCGGACGTACGGCGTCTAAGGGCCCGCCCTGCTACTGAGCAGTGTAAACGCCACTGTGTCTTGAGCGCGTCCCACACCTCCGGACCGCATCCCAAAAGAAAGGCGCGCAAGATTCTAGGTAAGCTGGAGCGTGAACGCACGTCGTGCAGAATGCGGATGTCAAGACGCCAAGGTCTCACTGATGATGAAAAGGGAAGGTAAGCCTCGAGCGTCACTGGTCGGTGGTCTGATGTATAAACAGGGGATGATGGTAATGTTATTACATCGGAGTGCGATACGTAAGAAGCTAGCGCGCTCCGCACATAGAAACGATCCAACCGACTAGACGACGTGCTACGCCGCCAAGTCCAGGCATACTGTTGTCCATGCACTAGTCTGTACGTATCTGTCAAAGAGAAATGTTGCACCAGGTGACGCAGCTCTCGCGCGTTCCAATCAGAGCGACCCCATCATGGACCTTGCACGTCAGCTCGCGTGTCTAATACACAATTAAAATCTCCAGTGAGTATGACATGACGACCGTCTAGAAAATACACGTCCAGGTCTCGGAAAAAAAATTGCCCGCAGCTTCCCTCGGGGGAACACTGAGGAGGATGCGGAGCATATAATTGGTTAACGGGGTGTTAAAGTGCGACTTACTTGGGTCGATGGCTAAATTGGTTAACGTGGTTGTGAAATGGGGTGTTAAATTGCGACTTACTTGGGTCGATGGCTAAATTGGTTAACGTGGTTGTAGGAGGGGGTGTTAAATGAGTGAACACGTACACACGTATGCGAAAGGGCGGCGCTGGTCGAAGGGACGTCGATCATTGTGTTTGTGGATTCGTTGGAATTCATTTCACCGCGACCTTGGACGTCGACGCGCCGTACAAACCAACCGACGAGCGGCAACTGAGCGAGCGAGCGCCGACCTTGAGTATATATACAGCGCGACGGCGCATGCCCTGTCAGCTGTCGAAAGTTCGAGAAGGGGGAGAAGCGCGACGGCGCATGCGCGCGCGTCAGCCGCCGATGTTCTCGAAGCGCGACGGCGCATGCGCGCGCGTCAGCTGCCGATGTTCTCGAAGCGTGACGGCGCATGCGCGCTACATTATACAGCTAGCGAATGTTCGTGAAGAGGAGAAGCGCACGCGGTGTGTAGAGGAGGAAGGGTGCACAGATGGTGGAGGAGTGAAGCGCGCGCGGTGTGTAGAGGAGGAAGGGATGCACAGATGGTGGAAGAAGGAGGAGGAAGCTTGCGGACGGCGCCGCACTACAAGCCTCGAGTATTAGATGCTCCGCATCTAAAAATCGTTAGACATCACTGTTTGAGCTGGTCCATTAATACACAAAACACGCAGCTTGAAATATGATGTGACGCAGTCAAAAGCCAATAACCGTGGTCCATTACTACACAAAACACGCAGCTTGAAGTATGATAGGACGCAGTCAAAAGCCAATACCCATCCAATCCCGCCATGGAAAACATGATGATTGCGTAGAAGAGCGCGGTCAAAAATACTAATTCCAACTTCACTGAAGGGAGATGTCGTGAAAGAAAAAATAACAATCTAAATTGAATGCGCGTTTGAGTTACTCACAAGGGTACCACAGTCACCTTAGCCGCGTATACTTCGCATATCAATATGTAACCTATTCGTATGACCACCACATATTCTCTGGGTGTTGCGCTCATTTTTTAAACAGTATTTTATTAGCACTCTTGGTTTGCGTAACGCTAGGCTTGTGTTTTCAAGCAACGTAACCTTGATTTGCATCTTTTACGTGAGCACGACAAAATAGTGAGTATTAAGCCCCAGTAGCTATAAGTTCGAAACATGCTAATTCAAATGTGGCCAAGAAACCAATTTTGGCTCGGTAAGCAACCAGACTTCAGAAAACGCTCCGTGTGCTGGCAACACTGGACTGAAAAAATGGCAGCGTATCCACGGAGAGAATGATGGAGAGTGGGGCGAAGCATACGTCCGTCCAGTCGTTCTTGCTTCCGTCCAACCATGCGTGCGTCTGTGTGGCCGCCAGTGTGTGTCCATCCGCCCAACGCCGACTGAATTTCAAGGCCGAAAGGCTGCCGCAGTGACGTCAGAGGTTGGGGGCCCAGTTGCCCAACTGAGCATGCTCAGTAAGACTTTTTTTCCATATCTTTTATTCGGCCCAATCTAGCCGCAGCAGCTGCGAGAGCGGGAGCGTTGGTTGTCCTAAAACGTGAACGAAGCACAGGCTTTCCGTCGCCTTCGCGGCGTAACTGGGCCTCCACCCTCTGACGTCACTGCGGCCGCCTTTCGGCCTTGAAATTTAGTCGGCGTTGATCCGCCCGTCCGTGCGTGCGTCTGTTCGTGTGTCCGCACGTCCATCTGTGCGTCCGTCCGAGCGTTCATCCATGCATCTGCTCCTGCGTCCGTCCATGCGTCCATCCGTCCATGCAGCCATCCGTGCGTCCGTCCATGCATCTGTCTGTGTGTCCGTTCGTCCACCTAATCAACACTCCAAGTACCTCCATCTCGCATCTTTTCATCATATATTCCTCATACAGAAGCACCACCATCCAGTGGACATTCCAAGGACTAAACGAGAGGAGGCACACGCACACTTTCTTACGGCTTGCGCTTCGTGTCTACTTCCCACCTTTAACCACCTCGAGTTCATGGTATATACTAGTTCACTGTATTCATGGCACTGCGGCCACGCGCTCGCTAAACCTTTCTAAAACCAAGGAGGTGACGCCCAGCGAGGATAACGTAGCAACCTTTTCTTGTCAGATAGTGCTCAATGTACATGCCAATGGCTGCTGAGGGGGAATGAGAGACAGGAGAATTCGGCTTTTAGTTAACGCGCACGCTGCGAATTTTTTTATTGTTCAACAACGCACAGTAGAAATCTCCCACCGGCACCACCTTGGAGGTCAAAATGTAAGACTGGTTACATACTACTACTACGACTTCGAGGGACGAACGGGTGCCGCTAAAAAGAGCTTCGCCCCTCAAAACTAGGATGACTGCGCTTAACAGGGTCAACACTGCACTCTCGCTCGGCGCTGTGCTATATAGGTTTCTTGATAGTGGCGTTGCGTCGTGTTGCTTCGTCGAAGGCAAAAGGTCGCTGGCCGCGAACCGCCTCATTCTCACCGGAATGAAGTATTTCTTTGGCAAAACAGCGGAAATAGGGGCGCTGTGCGCGCACAGATTGAGTCTCTTTGGCGAACCACGTCAGATTTTCTTCAAGTTGAAGAAGCTGTCCAGCGAGGCCAAGGTTGAAGAAGCGGTTGTGTGCCTCTCCGAAAGGTGCTAACACTTTTGCACTGCGTTGCTGTACTGCTACGGGCAAGACCTTAACACGTTTTGAGGTAACTACGCTGAGAGTATTGCTGCCGATTGCATTGTATCCTATGGAGTTGTGTTTTCCCGTCAAAAACTAAATACGCATGCCGTTCACTTGATCAAAGAACACTGTTATGAATGGTCGTATGTATCTTTAGATAAGGCACATCGTAGTTTCGATTGTAATAGGAGTGCTTCTTTCTTTTCGTTCGTGTTCATATTCTCACGTTTCTAATAAATAAGGCCGTGTGCTTCCGAACATTCACTTGCTCGTGTTCGCAGTATATAGCTGATATTCAAAGCAGTTATATCCACTCACATTGCTCATGCTACAAATTCACAGGCATTATATTGTCACGGAGTCGTGACGTTGACGAAGAGGAGAGTGTAGGTCGAATATGAATCTGTTTGTTTGGCTGAACTTGTAGCTGGTGAATAATAAGTCAGATTACAGTGATAGCGCGGTGAACACAGCGTCAGCCGTCGATGAACTCACAAGCTGTGAAGTGCATCGGCATTTACCACCGTATTCTAGAACGTCCCTTCACTCAATGTTTCACCTTCACTTGAGAAAGCCGATGGGAGCGCCATCTGCAGGCACGGCAAGTCACGGCATATCAGCATTAATGAGCTGCAAATCTTGCGTAGCGCAGCCTCATTCTCAGCCGAGCAGCGGCGCAGTGCTCAACTCTGTCAAGTGAAGAATGAAAGTCGAGTCGAGTAGCGTTTGTGAATACGGTGGCTAGACAAATGTCGTCGAATACTCGAGCGTTATAGGTAGCGGTCGCGTAGGTTCCAGAATAAGTAATATTTGCGTAGTTTGCGTCATCTTACCAAAATGATCTACTACAGTCCTGAAGCTTCTCAAACAACGCAGGTGCAGATTTGCGTTTAAGGGAGGGGGGCGCAGAATGAGGGACAAGGCAAGGAGATTAACCAGAAATACGTCCGGTTGGCTAGCCTACACTCTGAAATTGTTAAGGGGATAAGAAAGATGAAAAAGAGGAAAGGAAGTAAAATGGAAAAGGGAGAGACAGTAAGTTCCCTGCAGTGTGTAGAACTCCTCCACAAGTCAGAGGCATTCACACACACGCACGCACGCACGCACGCACACACACACACACACACACACACACACACACACACACACACACACACACACACACACACACACACACACACACACACACACACACACACACACACACACACACACACACACACACACACACACACACACACGCGCGCGCGCGCGCGCGCGCACGCGCTAGGGTTTTTACGGTTTTGTGGACTGTTCAGGGGTGTGGACGGTGCTGTATTAGCACCTGCACAGAAGGTGGCCAATCAGCCAGGCACCGCAATGCGTCGGCAAGTACTTGCCTCTCTAAGGAAAATCGAAGACAGTGACACAGCAGGTCTTCGATATTTTCATCAATGCCGCAAACATTGCGCGCACTTACTTACAGTGTAACGGGGCGTTAACAAAAACGTGGGAAAGGAACGTGGCAATGTATAGACGCACGAACATCCATGCAAGCACGCTGAACGCGTGCCTCCATCGCGCGTGCTTGTGAGTGCGTGTATACACATGCGAAAGCGAAAATGCTCGGCAGGAAGGATTACAGCAGCTTCTTTGAGGATGGCTAGCACTAGGACTTGCACGGAAAACAAGCATATTAGAAAAATACATGGAGTCACACACGTAATGCAACGAAGCTCTTAAAAGCCAAATATTGGTAAAATACACACACGCTAGATAAGGGTGTACTCAAATTTGGGGGCACCTTAAAGAACCCTAGGTGGTCGAAATTTCTTGAGCCCTCCACTACGGCGTCTCTCATAATCATATGGTGGTTTTGGAACGTTAAACTTCAGATATCAATCAATCGTGTACTCACCGAGGAGAATTATGATGTAGTGAGCGAATTAATTAGTACAAACTATACCGTGTCCACCACTTTCTTTCCGATGCGTAAGTTTCTGACTTGCGTCGCTCGCCGTGGCGTGTCGTGTTCCCTCGGAAAGTGATTAAACGATACGTTGCCGTGTTTCCACCGCGATGCAACGCATGGCAGAACACTTCAATCTTGGGACATCACTTTCTTCTTTTTCGGGCTTTGGCGTGTGGCATGTCAAAAATAAAGGAACAATGCGGCCGCTTCTCGACGTGCGCTACGTGGTAACATATCTCCTTTCAAGGTTTTTACTTTTAGCACCGTTTCCACGCGTGGCCTCTAGGTGGCGAGCGCTTAGCTGAAGTCGCGAATACATCGGGCCAACTATAAAAGAGCCTGTGCGTCCATCCATCCGTTCGTCCGCCCATCACGAATCGAGATTAAGAAGAAATGCAAACACTCCTGATTAACATCGAAGCTCTTCTTAGCCAAAGTTTTCACGTCCGGCATTGTGATAGCGCTGATCATGTGGTCTCGTATTGTGGCGAGACAGAGCCTCGGTAGGATGAGGAGTATAGAGCACTGCACGGGCCCGTACAGGCCCAAAATTCCGGGCCCGGCCAAGCCCGAGAGGTCGGGCCGGGCCCGGTAAGGGAATGTTGGATCGAGCCGTTGGGGACATTCGCCTATACCGAGGAGTCAACAAGAGAGCTTTCACTTATGTAACGCTGCCCAGCCTGTTGTATTCCTTTCTGAAGCAGCAACCGCAAGTTTTTTTGCTACCGCATCGTGCAACAAATGAAGTGTGCAGGAGTCTAGCTACTTTCCCTAAACAGCTCCGTCTCGTGTGCACTTTATGTAGACTAAAACTATATATGTCTGCCTTTTTTTTTTTTTCACTTTATGGTAGTGTTATGTTTTAGTCATGCTTGGTTGCATGGTTGGCATTGCGTACAAGAGAGAACCACAGCTATCACCGCAATTATACTTTAAATCGCCCTGCAAATATTTCACAATACTGTTACGGACGTAATTAAGCGAAATTGTATACAGAACTAGAGGAAGTCGTGACACTGAATGTAGTTCTCAAAACACTGTCTACAAAACATTTTGTGTGCTGCGGGTATCTTCGCAAGAACAGAAGATCGGACAGTGCCTCGAAGCGTAATAGACAAGAACGGGCCGGGCCTAAATCTGTCTGGCCCGGGTCGGGTACGAGCCATAGTTAAAAGAGTGGGCCAGGCTCCGAAGGGCCGGAGAACGGTGTTTCCGAGCCTGGCCAGGCCTGGGCCGTAGAAATTGGCTCGTGTAGTGCTCTGATGAGGAGGGCTGCGTAGGCTCCGGTAGGTGAGTGATTAGCATGAGAGGAAAGGGGGGGGGGGGGGAATGTTCACGGGGTGAACTTTTGAGAAAGGGGCAAAGATGGTGTGACGGCGAGGCGCAGTGGAGTTTAAAGGAGTGTATTAGTGTCCAGGAGCTAGCGCTTTGAAGGTGGCGAACGTTATTCATTTCCCCGATGTCAATTTTTTTCCATTATACATAAGAATTTTCTCGATCGAGAGTTGATGCAAGTAGGATCATGCTGTCGCACAGCCAACCGCGATGCTAGTGAAAGAAAGACCGGAGCTGAATGCCCATGAACGGAAGGCTTAAAAAATATAGACCCATGATGTAGCCTGATGAAAGAGTGTTGTATGATGAAGGAGTGATGTAGCCTGATGATGAAGTGTCCACAAAGTGAATCTGCCTTGAATTTATTTTCTTGTAGCAGCATGATTTCGCAATATTTTTAAAAAATGTCAGATTATGTGTGTTACCGACGTCTTAGCGATAAGCAATTTAGTTAGCCATTAGTTATTCTTTTGTCATCGCACCGTCCGAACCTGTAAAAATTTTTTCGACCGCTACAATTTTTGGAATCTTCTTAATTTCGAAGTGTTTCCCGAATTTCAATTGTCAAATTAGTTTGAAGATATTTTGAACTTCTCTACATATTGGCTCTTTTCAGTTTTCTCAAGATATCTTTAATATTCTGTAATAAGTCATTGATTGATAAGTGATTGGTATTGATTACCGTTTCAATTTCAGTCACCTTCGTTGCATGCTGACCATAATTGCTCGTCCATCGCCTATTAACTGCATCTAGGTTTACAAGCGAAATTCACCTGAAAGCGGCCACATTCAGTACACCTAATTATCATATTGTAATTCTTTCAGTTTACGAAACTCGGAATTCCATTAACACGGAACGTGCAGTGATACCATGTGCAGCCCTATCGCCAACGCTTTATAGCATTGCAGGTAGTGTGCTTGAACTGACGGTTATACCATGCATATCCAACTAGTCCAACTTTCGATTCTGTTGCAGGTAAACGTTTGGCAATATCGTTCTTCTCAAGAGGAAAGCCTTACATGCCTCGTCGGACGGAAGATTTTACCGTCGGCGGCGACCCTCCCGCCTCGTCGGGGACGAGAGACGCGAAAAAAATTAACATCACGTGATGATCTCACCTTACAGAGTGACAGATCGGCGAGAATTAATGACGTCAAGATGACGTCACAAATACTGGCGGGATGTCTTGTAACAACACGACATGCGATGTGAATGGATGGATGGATGAATATGGCTGTACCCTTTAGATCGAGCGGTGGCTAGCGCCACCAAGCCGTAATACATAATGAACCAAAAAGTAGATTTGTTTTTTTTTTTCTTAAATAGTGAGGTTGAGGATTCGTACTTTGCAGCGAAGGGTTCAATTTTCACTCGTGCCTTGACTTTAGCCACCAAGCCGATAACCTCCTTCTAGTTATTTCTGCCCGCTTAAAGCCTATTTTGCCCTCACTGTCCCTAAACCCCAGTGCTTTAAAAAACTCTGCACCATCAACCTGAAATACAGGTTGAAGCCCTTTACAGAACATTATCAAGTGTTCGGCAGTTTCTTCTTCCTCTCCACACGCACTGCATACCGTGTCTACCCCTTCGTATTTGGCCCGATATGTCTTTATCCCAATACTCCCGTCCTGGCCTCAAACAGCAGAGAACTACCCCGAGTATTATCATAGATCCTTTCCTTGGCTATTTCCTGCTTAAAAGTTCGATAGATCTCTAGTGCGGGCTTCTTAATTATGCCAATTCTCCACATATCGGTCTCAGCTTTCTTCACCTTTTTCTTAACCAATAATTCTTTTTGGTTTGGCGCCCTGCTGTTTTCCAAGTATTTACCAGTCAATTTTCGGGTTCGCTTCCGCCATTTTGTATTGACATTCTTCATGTATAAGTAGCTGAATACCTTCCTAGCCCAACGCTCCTCCCCCATTTCTCTCAATCGCTTCTCAAATTTTATCTTGCTGCTAGCTTCCCTGCCCTCAAATAATGTCCATCTCATATCACCTTGTACTCCCTGATTTGGTGTATTCCCGTGAGCTCCTAAAGCAAGCCTACCTATTCCACGTTGCTTAATTTTAATCTTGCTTGAACTTCTGATCTCATGCACAAGACCGCATTGCCGAACGTCAGACCAGGAACCATGACCCTTTCGAAATTCCTCTCACAACATCATACCTATTGTAATTCCACAGTGCCCCGTTTTTCATTACCGCTGCATTCCTGTTACCTTTAGTCCACACGTATATTTCGTGTTCCCTTAGGTACTCGGCCCCATTGTTTATCCATACGCCCAGATATTTGTATTTATCTGTTATATCTAGCGTGACCTCCTGTATTCTAAGCTTACTAACTTCATTGTCATTAAAAATCATGACTGCTGATTTTTCGTTACTGAATCTGAAATCTAACCTATCTCCTTCATTACCGCAGATGTCCACGAATCCCTGCAAATCTTCCTTGTTTTCGGCCATTAGCACTATATCATCTGCGTACATCAATGCTGGTAGTGCCTGTTCAATGAGTTTTCCTTGTTTGACGAAAGAGAGGTTGAAGCCCAGTCCACTTCCCTCTAATTTGGCTTCTAATCCTTGTAGGTACATCATGAATAACAAGGGTGACAGAGGACACTCCTGCCTAAGCCCCCGTTTCACCTCTGTGGGCTTAGATACCTGTCTTTCCCACTTTATAACTACCTGGTTACTTTTATACATATTCTTTAAAAAATTAGTGACTACATCTTCCGCGCCTAGTGTGTCCAGTATTCCCCACAATTCTTCTTGGACCACGCTATCGTACGCTCCCTTGATATCCCGAAATGCTAGCCATAGTGGCCTGTGTTCCTTTTCTGCTATTTCTATGCACTGCGTCAGTGAGAACAGATTGTCTTCCAACCTCCTGTGTTTCCAAAACCCATTCTTCAGTTCCCCCAGCACCCCCTCATCCTCTATCCATGCCTGCAGTCTTTCCTTTATAATCTGCATCGCCAGCCTGTAGACCAGTGATGTCACTGTTATAGGACGGTAGTTGTTTATGTCAGCTTTGTCCCCCTTTCCTTTATAGATCATGCTTATCCTGCTAAGTTTCCATCCATCGGGAACTTCTCTATCAATCATTATTTTGCTCACTGCCTCTCTCAAAGCCTGCTTAGAATTCGGACCTAATGTCTTTGTCAGCTTAATTGGAATGCCATCTGGGCCTGTTGATGTACTACTAGGAACCCTTTTCTCAGCCCTTTCCCACTCTTGTTGTGAAAATGGAGCCATTGCGCCACTTGATTCATTCTTGTCTATTGTGGTGCATAAAGCACTTCTGTGTTGAAATTTTTCTGTCACACTTGTTCTTATACATTCAATAGCTTCGTCCCCTTCTAGCCTAGCACCTTGAGCTGTAGTTATAAACCTCTGCTCTAGGCTTGTCTCATTTTTTAGGGAGTTTAGATGGTTCCGAAATTTCGCAGCTGCCTTTCTATCTTTTTTATGTACTTCTGCCAGCCACTGGGCTCCCTTTCTTCTAATCTTTTCATTGATCAGAAGGGATGCATCCCTTCTACAGCCTAGAAAGATTTCCTCTGCTTAGCATGTCTGTGTTCCCTAGAGGCTTCCTGATGTTTCGCTATGGCTCTCTTAACTTCCTCATCCCACCAACTGTTGGGTTTGTGTATTCTTTTCCGGAGTGACTTGTCACGTGCCTTAGTAAGCTCTAGCTCAAACAGCCTAATTAGATTCGTGTATGTCCACACTGTTTTATTATCCTCAGTGATTACTTTCTCAATTTGTTTAGTGGCTATTTCAATTTGTTTTTCCAAATAAAAATTTTCCTGTAGTTGCTCATCTTGTCTCCTTCCCACTTTCACTGCTCTTCCAAAACTTAGCTTGATACGTTTGTGATCACTACCCAGACTTCTGGAGCGACCTTCATCTATGTGCAGTCCTTTGAGCTTATCGTACATCCTACGTGACATCAGTGCGTAATCTATCGTCGACTGCAGCCTTCCTACCTCCCATGTTATTTGCCCTTCACACTTCTCGGTACTGTTGCAAATGATCAAATCCAGCATTTCACGCATATCCGTGATCATTTTGCCTGTCGGGTCGGTACACCCATCTATATCTTCTATGTGTGCATTCATATCTCCTAGTATAATTATCTCGCACTCTCCTCCTAACTCTTGAATATCCTTTGATATACACTCTACCATTGCCTCGTTTTCCTCTCTGGCCTTTGCTCCCGTCCACAAGTACACGAAACCAAGGAATGTCATTTGCCCTGCCACTTTGCCTTTTAGCCATAAATGTTCCTTGCACTCCTGCTTGACCCTTTGCCAGTCTGTACTTTTATGAATGAATGCCCCAATACCACCCTCCTTTCTGCTGCCTTCTGTTCTATTACAATATCCCCACGCGTAGTCCGCATTGTTAGAAGGTTGTTCCATGTCCCCGAGTTGTATTTCTACAAAACCGTATACCATCGGCCTCTCCTCCCTTAGCTGTTCTTCTATCTCTTCCCACTTCAGCCTGTTCCTACCGCCATGCATGTTAATATACCCTATGTCTGAAATGGCTCGGCGCTCGTGGCAACGTTCATTTCTGCCCCGGACTCTACCTATCTTAGATACTGGTGCCACTTTGTAATCGTATCTGTCCATACCACCTGTCAAACAGTCTCCCTGGTTGTTTTCCTCGTTACTAGCTATCCTGCACCCCGAAGGGCCCGCTCGCCCCCCGAAAAAGCTACTGCGCGTCCTGCAAGTCGCCAACCCACCTCATGACTTAGCCGCCCATCGAAGTGAATTCTGTCTCGTTGAAAGCCACCCCACCTATGCACCTCTCTGGTTATTTCCACCACCTCAAAGCCTTTCTCTCGACTCATCCGCCATATCTCTTGGTTTGCGTTGACAACCGCTCTTTGCAGGTTGCTATCACGCACCGGTACCTCCGGTATTGTGCATATCGCTACCTGTACCTCAGAAGTGGCGCGCATGTCATCTACGCCTTTCGCCAGTGTAGTTGCTAGTCCTGCTGTATCTTTGTTTAAGACATCGTTTAAACCACCTGAAATTATCACTAGGTTTCGTCTATCAGCTGTCGTTTTGAGCTTTGCGCTCGCTTGCCTCATGACTGCTTCCAGCTTGCGTCCTGGGAACGCCCCTACTGCCACCCTCTTGTCACCTCTTACCCTCTCTTTGATGGCTTCTGTGCATCGATTTAAATTCGAGTCCCCGGTGATTATCACATGCTGTGACTTTTCAGCTGGAGCGTCCTGCACCTGGGGGTTACTTGCACCTGTGACGCCGGCTGCTTTGTCCCCTCCCAGCCCCACCACTACCTCGCTGATGCTGGGCCTTGCGACAAATGAACCGGCTGAACCTGTTTTTTTTTTTCAAACTTGCTTGCTCTTTCTTCTCCGCAGTTTTGGTTGCCGGTTCCCTACTGTTCTCTACGTGGCCGCTCCTCTGTTTACCTTGGCTAGTGCTTCCTCGGCGGACTTCAGCTTTTCTCCCATAGCCCTCGTTTTCTCTTGCTCTGTCGCCAACGCAGTCTCGAGCTCAGTGATTCTCATCAGCATGTCACTCTGGGTAACCATCATTTTCTCCATTTTTTTCCTCGACCTCGCATTGCCTACACTTCGCCTCAGCCTCTTCTCCTTCCGCTTCTACACTTGGATCTACTTTAAAACCAACCCCACATCCTGAACACTTCACATTCTTTTTAACCATGTCTTTCCGACACCAATTGTTCTATGACTTGTCTCACTCGATAATGACAAAACTGGAGCCCTGCCCTACGAAAAAGAGAAAGTCTAAGCTCTACTACAAAAATTGCGTGTTTAATGTACGTGCACTCCCCCACGGGGTGGCAAAAGAAAAAAACAACAACAAACAAAAAATCAAACACACACACACACAAACTAATAGATACCTGGTGACTGACCCCCGAAAAAGCCGTACAAGAAAATAAGTGCAACAGGGATTTTAACTGCTGCCCTATGATTATATAGACAAGCTCAAAACATGCAAAACAACTTATCTGCGCAGTCGATCAGAAGAGCTCAAAAACACGTCCATCCACCGTGACAGTCCGAACTGAACCTGGTTGTAGCGCCCTCCTTTGGGCGGCGAACGAAAACCGAGAGCGCGTGGTCTCAACGAAAGAAAATGAAGACGGTGCTCGGCAGTGACGCGTGAAGCCACGGCTCATGTTCTGAGCAGACAAAGAAGATAGCTCTTGCTCTTGAGTCGTCTTAGATGAAGGTGAATACACGAGAGATGCTGTAACGTTTCTTACTTTTCTTCTTTTTTTTATTCACATGGGCGCTGACTGCCACTTTTGTTTCCATTCTGAGCACATTCGACATAGGGAAACATACTTACGTAAAGAGCGGACACTCCCGTAGGGCCTTACAGCCGAACTACTGCGCTGCTTTCAGCGCCACGAGCGGCTGATCAGACACCATAATGTCTTAAGCGTGAATAAAACAACAAAGGTTCTTCTTTCTGATGCTGGGATTTGAACCCGTACTGCCGCACCCTCATGCTCCGAAAGCGAGTGTCTTTACCACTAGGCTGCACACCCGCGCTTCTGCAAATGGAATACATGTTGAGGGCAACTAAACCACAATAATGTGTACCATTTCTGCAAGAAAACTACATACAGACAACGCTTTCTAGACAGACTTCACAGACTTTCGTGGAAACGCATTAAAAGTGCTCAGGTGTGCCCGATGTAAAGCCGAATTTTATAATTGCACAATTCGATAAACTTTTTTCCGTTAAATAATTTTGGTGTCAAGTTTGGGTCTCCGTGGAGCTTCTGAGGCGGCTATTACATGTGTTGGCTGATGAGTACTCATCAGCCAGATGTTGTCAGATGTCGCAGTTTGCGAGTCGGGTTGTGTAATCACCACCCACGGGACGGCTTTATACTGTCCCATAGTAGAGTACCAAGTACTATAAATTGTTAACCACCCTTGCTAAACGCATCTTTTGCAATCGAGATGGCTCACTGCTGTCCCTAAGTTGAGTATGATGCGCTCGAAATCGTCAAATAGTTTCTCTAAACACACCTTTCTATGCCTTCGGCCAGAAGATGCACGCAACGCCAGATGTATCAGACATACACAGGCGCCAGAGATATCCTGGTATTGTGTGTTTTCTGCGATCCTGTCAATGTATCGTTCACCACTACAATGTTTTACAGCATTCACCAGAACCAACTGGCCCGCTGTGAATGCTTAGCGATGTAGAGTGAACCCCAAAAATTTTCGGATCCCACGATCGCGTGGCCAAGAGCCTCTTCGCGACACTTCCGCTGCGTCGATCGACAGCAGATGTGTCCCTTGTCAAATCAACAGCCTGGCTGTTTCGCCCCCCGGGCACAAATATTTTTCAGGTGACGCTTAGTTAACTCGCGTCTATTGTGGACCCAATCATGTTGCTTCACTTACCTTCCACTTGTTTGATGCGATGCACTCTTCGGGAGCCGTGGCTACATGTTTATATCTCTTGAGCAGTCTATCAGCGTAACTTCTGTCAGTCGCAATCTTTCCCACAAAGTGATATCGACCCGACGGCACACCGTTTGAAGCATGCCAGTGTGGATTTTATTTCGCTATTGAAGTACAAGTGGGACGCATATGCAGTACTGGCGTGAATATTGATATACAAGTAAATGGCAAGAGCCGTTTCGCAACAGCATGGCGGTTGATGGTAGATGGCGCACCGGTTGGTGACACGGACAGGCAGCTTGGCAAGCACTCCCGTTGTCTGTTAGCTTTTGCTATCGACCGTACAGCCACAAGACCTGGCTGCCACCCCGCAGAAACTATCCACAGCTCGGCGTATGCAAGAGCACCTGCCATGAAGTTTAATTCCAGCCAAAAGTTTTTCCTGCTCGGCAATATTCGTCCGGCATTCAAACAGCTTACAATACACGTGACTCTTCGCGCGATTTCCCAACTTTGGGGCCCATACTACCTTACCGAAAGCGTGAACTTATATCTGGACCCTGCCCTGGCTCTTGTTATACCGAAAGCCTATAACGCCAGCCGCTCTATCAGCCAAGATAGAGCGTTGTACTGCGAGTAGAAACTCATGACCAACTTTGATCCCTTTTTGCGGCGGGTGCGCTCTCCACCCATTGATGTGGCCAGGACATTTGAAAAAGTGATCCTGTTCATCGGTGACCATCCTCCGAAAACCAGCGGGGCAACCATCCTTTCTGAGAGTAAGCTTTGGTATCGCTAAGCAAGTACGATTGCTGTTTCTCTAGCTAATAATAATCACTGTGGGAGCTTTACGTCCCAAAAGAACGATGTGATTGTGCATGAGAAGCCGAATTGAAGCGCTCTGGAAATTTGGGCCACCTGGGTCTCTTTAACGTGCATTTAAATCGAAGGTCGTGGGCCAAAAAGCATGAATAACTTGGCCTGCGTTGAAATTCGGCCCCCATAATCACCGTGGTGATAGGTCACTGTGCTCGACAATTGCTTCGGAGGTCGTGTTGTTGAATCCCAGCAGCGGCAGCCGCGGTTCTGTGAATGCGAAATGTTGGACTTTCGTGTACTTGGATTAAGGCGAACGTGAAAGAATCCCAGGTGGTCGAAATTTCTGGAGCCCTGTACAACGGTGTCCACCGTAACAACATCTTGATTTGGGGACGTAAAACCGGAACAACTACAGCACTACGAAATGCGAGCGCTGCCTTCGAGACTCGATCTCGCGACCTATGCCTCAACAGTCGATCGGTTGTGCCCGTGCTGGCGAGGGTGTTACGCTCTAAAGAAAAATAAGTGTGACTCAAGATTCCCGAATACTCGCATTCTAGGCGTCTATCAACGTTCGAAAAATTACGGGAAGTTGGTGACGTTGTTCACTTAAGCCCAAGCCTTCGTGGGCATGCTGCTATCACGCTTGGTGAACGGTGCTATGTTGTTTTCGTTGGAATTTTTTTGTTTTGCATTATACTCTTCGTAACAACGTTTGCGAAGTTCTGGAACAAGCGGCTGTACAGAGGCTTAACGTTCGTATCCTCCTTCACGTAAGTATAATAAAAAATGACGCTATGACAGCTACGATGCTTACGGGCAAGGCAACCTCTCGAGCCAGGACTGCATTTCTTGCACGTTGCAACACGCGAAGCTCGCGGTTTCTTTTGCTTATTCAGTATATGCTTCGTGGGGTACACTTTGGAATGAAACACCGACAAATGGCAGCAGCGAATGGTTACGAACTAAAAAGTTATGTTGTCACTCATTTATTGTATACGTTGTGTAATTAGGCTTATTATGGGACTTTCATTTATTCTTCGCATGACTTGTTGCACACTGGCATGGATGACTCACAGGTTTCTCCGATGCCTTCCCCAAGACGATTCGAAAGCCCAAGCCATGTTCTTTCATTTTGGATGGATGTGCTGATCCCCTGTTCCTCTTTCCCGAAAGCTTTCTGCATCCCAACTGCTCCTCCAACGTCATCGGGAGGAGCCCTACTTTTACCATGTGATGATCTAGTGTGACGAGAACATAGCATGATGTCATGTTGCGTGACGTCACAGTAATGTAATGAAAATATTCCTGATACGTTACATCACAGCGACTCCATCAAATCTTTATGTATGATCACGTGATCACCGACGCCAACGTTCAATTTTAGTCTTCCGAAAGGCACTTAATTCTTGCTCTTCAAAAAAAAAGAGCAACAGCTTTCAGAAGATACAAGCAATCCGCGAAGCTTATACTAAGACGCGCGAGGCTTCAGACAGCGATACTGGACGGCTATGAAGACTAATGTGGCTTCTAGGTTGCTTAAAAGTCCTAAGCCAGATGATGCAAATGTAAAGAGGTTTATTGGGCGAACCAAACGGGCAGGTGGGAGATTGGAGATAGCGACAGGACGAGGAAGATGGAGGAGCTCGAGCGCCGATCTTGTCTTGGGAAGGTCGGATAACGTCGCGCTTGAGCATATAGTCAACGTGTTCGGTGATAACCTGACGTTCCGTGGCGGAAACACGGTATGGTCGCTGTCGTACTGGCGTGTTGGAACCTGTGTCGATGCAGTGTAAAAAACTGGAAGTTCGGCCAAGGGTAGGTAGAGCAACAACAAAGGATTCATGAAACTGGTAGAGCAGCTGAAGGAGCTCAGAGCCTTCAGATGGCGATAATTCGTCGGCAATCGATGAATCGAAAAGCTCGCAAGGTGGCATATTGGAAGGGTTGAGGGCACTGATGGCGTCGTAGTCACCGGAACAATCTGGCGGCATGGTAAAAATTTGCTCTTTATCAATGGCATGCATGTGTCCAAGAGATTCACCTTGAAAAAGTTCGACGGGATACGGAAGGGCATTGAGGAGGCAAAGAGCACTGTTTCCTTCAGAAATAGAGAGGGTTGAATAAGGCAGAAGAAGTGATCTTCGACTAAGGAAGAGGCTTGATGGCTCAAACAATGCAGCTTCGTTCCTAATGCCGTCACAGAACACGGGGAGCAACACAGCTGCTGTCGGAGGAATTTCAATTCCTTCTTTGACGACGAGTTTATGTACGGCGAGCTGAATGCGGATGATTGGTTGGTCGTAAAATGGGAAAAGTTCAAGCTCCGATCTTGCACAATCAATAACGGCATGGTTACGCGATAAAAAATATTATCCAAATATGATGTCGTGTGAGCATGACGAAATGACAATAAACTCAACAGTGTAGTGGTCCTTCGCGATCATCAGTCGGACAGTACAGGCGGCTACAGGCTGAACCGGATCCCCATTCGCTCTATGCAAGGACATCATATTAAGAGGCGTCGTCACTTTTCGGAGCTTGCGGCAAAGTTTAGCGTCTATCACGGAAGCGGCAGCACCAGTATCCACTAGAGCATATGCTTGAGTACCTTCTACAAAAACTTCGACAATATTCGACGGCAATGTCCGAGGACTTGAGCGTTTCGACAGCGCAGTTCTTGCCTCCCGAACTGTGGCGGTTAGTTTCCCTCGTGTTCAGGAGCTGGCCGACGACGCATGGGTGACACGGAGTGACGACGGGGTGAAGGTGAGTGACCAGACATAGTACGCGGACATTCCCATGAAGACTAGCTTGACTGAGGGTCAGAATTTTCCAGACGGGATGGAGAAAGGTCCATGAAGCTGTTCTGTGTCCGGGCGTCTGTGTATCCCGGCACGCGACGACGGCAGTAACGGGCGATATGGCTAGGGCCGCCGCACGCAAAACAGATGGGCCGGTAATCGCGCGTTCTCCAAGTATTGGCGGCGAAGGGACCAGTCCATGCGGCAGACGGGTGAGTCGAGGCTGTGGTGGCAATGGGAGGAACCCAGGTGGTGGATGGTTTAGTCGGGGCTGAGGTATAAGGCCGTCCCTGGAACGACGGGGGGTGGTGTCGCTGCTGCCTCTTTAGTGCCTCAGCGTAAGTAAGAGGCGCGGTGACGGGGGGCTGCTGCAAGGGCACCGGCATAGCCTCGGAAATCTGCTCCTGGACCACATGTCGGAGCATGGGAGCCAATGGTGGTGGGTGTCGCAGTGGCTGTTGGTGCGAGAGCTCCTGGCGTTGAGCAAAAGGCAGCAGAGAAAGCTGCCGAGCCGCTTCCTCTCGCACGAAGTCTTTCATTTGTGCGAGAGGGTTTGTCTGGTCAGTCATAACGTTCAGTGCGGTCACTGGTTGGATTGTCTAGAATGAGCGTTGCGTCTGAGCTCGTTGCATCCGCAATTCATCATTGCTTAAAGTCACTACTTCTGCCACAGTGCTAGGAGACTTCGCGAGAAGCATCTGGAAAACGTCATCGTCGACACCCTTCATAATGTGCTGTATCTTCGCACTCTCGCTCATGGAAGCATCGACGCGCCGGCAGAGATCGATCACATCTTCTATATATGATGTGAAAGTTTCACCTGGCTCCTGTGCCCGTGTGCGCAGACGTTGTTCGGCGCGTAGCTTCCGTAAGGCAGGACGACCAAAAACGGCACATATTGCCTCCTTGAAGGCGGACCAAATCGTGAACTCGGTTTCGTGGTTCGTATACCACAGATTGGCCACGTCGGTGAGCTAAAAATTGACAGTGCCTAACTTAGCGGCGTCATCCCACCTGTTGGGTCCACTGACTTTCTCGTATGACAACAGCCAGTCCTCGACGTCCTGGTCTTCGGTGCCGGCAAAGATCGGGGGGTCTCGCTGATGAACCAGGCCGGGGCAAGTAGCGGCCGCGAGAGGTATTGTTTGTTGGGCAGCGTCAACTTGCATGGTCGACGGCAGGGTGCGGGATCGGAGTTCCAGGTTGTAGGCGATGTGGTTACCCAGCACGATCCACCAAATGTAAAGAGGTTTATTGGGCGAACCAAACGGGCAGGTGGGAGATTGGAGATAGCGACAGGATGAGGAAGATGGAGGAGCTCGAGCGCCGATCTCGTGGTGCCTTACTCTGCGATGATGCTTGCTGTTCCCTTTTGTTGTCATCATTCCTTCATTATACAAGTTGTTTCTAGGTTGAGTCTAGGTCATTGCTGGCTTTCGATCGGTAGTACTAAGTTGTTTGTAGGTGTGGGTTGTCCAGCAGATCGGGGCCGTTCTCGAGGACCTCGGAAGACGTTCCTCGAAAGAACGGTTCATCCCTGGCTGCCTAGCCCCAAACACAGCAGCCGTTGGGTAAATAACGCAGGTTCAACTCAACTACCAATATGGATTGGATAGTTAAAGTAGCAAAAAAGATTTACAGAGAAGTGTACTGTAGTCAGGACAACCACGACCATAATGTAAGACCTGGCAGTGCCCCAGATGACATCTCTCTAGCAATGACAGCAGAAGTCAGGTGTAAGGAAAGGACTTAAAGACGCCGAGGAACGTCAAACCAAAACTGAAGAAGACGAGCGGAGGGCAGGTGGCACGAAGGCGACAGCAAGAAATGAAGAAGAAGAGAAGAAGGCACGTGCGATTACGAGGCAACTGTGCGCCAATCAGCTGATGATCAGTGGTGGCCCACAGAGGTGGCGTGCCACGATTGGGCCACGTACGACCATGACGTGGCAGTCGGCTGTATGGCTGGGGACGAGCCGGAGCAGCGGCAGACGGGAGACAGCAGGCCGAAGCGTCGGACGCAGGCGATCCAGGTTCCGGCTAGGGAACGCGGCTGTCCACGCTACTGTCGTCCAACTACCAGCTGGGGCGGCATTGCTGGCACGAGTACTGCATCTCGGGGCGCGGCCTGGCCTGCTGTTCTCTTCCTTGGCGAGGACATCGCGGATCTCGGCGAGGCGTCTCCGCGGTCAGCCGTTCAACACAGTGATGAACGTGGCCTGGCTAATGGTCACGGTTGCGTCGAGCATCGCGTCTCGGCGCACGCTCTTCGCTGGACGGGCTGGCCATTCCCCGCATGGAGCATCGCATCTCCGATGCGGGTTGATCTGCTCAGTAGTCGCACCCATGCCATCAAGCGCCGGTGTCACCAGAGTGTCGCACATCGGCAATGGACGAGCGAGACGCGGGCGTTTGCACGGAGGACCACGGAGCCGGGCGAGGTCCAGGGTGGCTGAGGATCGAGGGGCCAGGGGAGTTGCTGGCTGAATCGAGGATCGCCAGCGGTGCCGAGCCGTACCGAGAAATGTGCGAAAAAGAGCTCGAGGGTGGAGGCCAGGAAGGCAGAGGAAGCGGTGCGCTGCTCGAGAGGCCGAGTTCCTGGCAGCGTTCCTGAGCCGGACGTGGGACCCGTACGTGTCGGCCAGGTTGAGCTCCGGTGTGTCGGTTCGAGGTCGAGTCCGTCGGCGTGTACAAGGTCCAAGGACGGGGACTGCTGAACGGCTCCTGCCTTGGTGCAGTGGCCGCGAGCAGGTTCGTGGGCGAGAACTACCGGGTGTGGTCCTCGTGAGCCGTGGCCTGATCCTGGACCTCGGGAGTTGCGACCCAGGCTGCTGGGTTGGTCGCGACGTCCGATTCAACGGCGCTGCACACGGTAGCGCATCCGTGTGCGGTCAGCCGTTCCAGCCGTGCCACCTTTGCCCTCGCGCACGTCGACGACCACATCATGTCGGGACGATGAAGACCCGAACTGCGACGTTCCCATTCCTGGACCGGGAAGTGCATAAAACCGAGAAGAACAAGGTGTGCCTGTACAAGTAGGTGTTTCCACCGCACCTGCCGCACCCGACGCTGGCCTTCATCGGGCTGCTGCCGCTGCTTGGGGGCGTGGTCCCCGCGCAGGAGGTGCAGAACCATTGGTTTGCGCAGCTCATCAACAAGAAAGTGTCACTTCCTTCTCTAGTGTGCAATATAAAGCTTATTTTGGTCGCATCACATGTTGATGTCAATCCTTTCTCGTCCGCTATCGACAAGCATAGTGACGAACGTCCTTTAACCATCGCAATTTCTGGCGTCCCCACGACAGGATTAAGCTCTCGCGTTACATCTGAGAGCCTCACGTTGTTTGTGTGTGGCGTACGAGAATGGACGACAAGAGAAAGCTAGTTGACCTAGGGAAGGAGATGGGGCTGAGTGGTGAGGCTTTGCTGGCATAGGTGAGCGCTGAGGAAATAAAATGAGGGACCAGAGAGCGAAAGATCGAGAGGGTTGCCACGAGCCAAGGCTGGCCAACCGACAAGTGGGCCCTGTCACTGAGCTTGTGTTTAACGGGAGAAGCCTTGACCGTGGTAGAACGGATGTCTGCAGAAGACTCTACGGAATACGCAATGGACTTCTGTGAATAGTGTTATTGTTTTGGCTATGTTTTCGCTTTTGGGTACTCCACCTCGCGCGCTTGTGAAAAGTTGTTTTCCCCCTAAACAACTTTCTTGAGCAGGGGGATATTGTAAGGAAAGGACTTAAAGACGCCGAGGAACGTCAAGCCAAAACTGAAGAAGACGAGCGGAGGGCAGGTGGCACGAAGGCGACAACAAAAAATGAAGAAGAGAAGAAGGCACGTGTGATTACGAGGCAACTGTGCGCCAATCAGCTGATGACCAGTGGTGGCCCACAGAGGTGGCGTGCCACGATTGGGCCACGTGCGACCATGACGTGGCAGTAGGCTGTGTGGCTGGGGACGAGCCGGAGCAGCGGCAGACGGGAGACAGCGGGCCGAAGCGTCGGACGCAGGCGATCCAGGTTCCGGCCAGGGAACGCGGCTGTCCACGCTACTGTCGTCCAACTACCAGCTGGGGCGGCGTTGCCGGCACGAGTACTGCATCTCGGGGCGTGGCTTGGCCTGCTGTTCCCTTCCTTGTCGAGGGCATCGCGCATCTCGGCGAGGCGCCTCCGCGGTCAGCCGTTCAACACAGCGATGAACGTGGCCTGGCTAATGGTCACGGTTGCGTCGAGCATCGCGTCTCGGCGCACGCTCTTCGCTGGACGGGCTGGCCATTCCCCGCATGGAGCATCGCGTCTCCGATGCGGGTTGATCTGCTCAGTAGTCGCACCCATGCCATCAAGCGCCGGTGTCACCAGAGTGTCGCACATCGGCAAGGGACGAGCGAGACGTTCTGCCGGGCGAGACGCGGGCGTGTGCACGGAGGACCACGGAGCCGGGCGAGGTCCAGGGTGGCTGAGGATAGAGGGGCCAGGGGAGTTGCTGGCTGAATCGAGGATCGCCAGCGGTGCCGAGCCGTACCGAGAAACGTGCGAAAAAGAGCTCGAGGGTGGAGTCCAGGAAGGCAGAGGAAGCGGTGCGCCACTCGAGAGGACGAGTTCCTGGCAGCGTTCCTGAGCCGGACGTGGGACCCGTACGTGTCGGCCAGGTCGAGCTCCGGTGTGTCGGTTCGAGGTCGAGTCTGTCGGCCTACAAGGTCCGAGGACGGGGCTTGCTGAACGGCTCCTGCCTGGGTGCAGTGGCCGCGAGCAGGTTCGTGGGCGAGAACTACCGGGTGTGGTCCTCGTGAGCCGTGGCCTAATCCTGGACCTCGGGAGTTGCGACCCAGGCTGCTGGGTTGGTCGCCACGTCCGATTCAACGGCGCTGCACACGGTAGCGCATCCGTGTGCGGTCAGCCGTTCCAGCCGTGCCACCTTTGCCCTCGCGCACGTCGACGACCCCATCATGTCGGGACGACGGGGACCCAAACTGCGACGTTCCCATTCCTGGACCAGGAAGTGCACAAAACCGAGAAGACATTTTATTCAGTAGAGATATCAGCAGTCATGCAGACACTGCGAAACCTGGGGCGTTGACGAAGCACATATAAACACTGAAATTCCGGTGAGTTTGTTGGTGTAGGATAAAGCCTGGCCTCTTTTGTGATTAAACATTTTGAAGTCAGCGCTCGTCTGTGTAACTGTGTCTATGGTTTCTTGTCTGTTTACGCAGATATAAATATCTTGGAGTAAATATACAGTGGATCAACAGCCATTACACTGCTCGTTAAAAGAAGCGATAGGATATCAATAGGATATCAATAGAGAAGGGTGTAAGACAAGGGAATAAGACCCCCTAAACGTTATTCAGCGCGTGCATATACAGGAGGTTTTCAGAGGCCTAGAATAGAAAGTGTTAGAGATACGAGTTAATGGAGAATACCTTAGTAACCTGCACTCCGCCTATGTCATTTCATTGCTGAGTAACTCAGCGGACGAATTTCAATTCATGATTATTAAATAGATAAAGCGAGCGAAAAGGCAGGTTTTAAAATAATTTGCAGAAAACGAAAGTAATATACAACAACCTCGGAAGAAAACAGCGCTTCGAGAGAGGTATAGCAATGTACTTGAAGTTGTAAAAAAGTAAGTCTACTTAGGACCGCTATAGTAACCACGGAGTCGAAGCTCGAGATTAAAATAAGTAGAAGAATAAGAATGGGGTAGAGCACATTTAGCAAACATTCTCCAATCATTAATGGTGTATTTCCACTATTCCTCAACAGAAAATTATATAACATCAGCATACTATCGGTAGTTACCTACGGAGCATAAACCTTGAGTATCACAAAAAGGGTTCGAATTAGGTTGCGGACGACGCAGCGAGCAATTAAAAAGAAAATGATAGATATAACCATGAGCGACAAGAAGAGAGTGTAGTGGATCAGGGAACGAACGGGTGTTAAGGACATCATAGTCGAAATCGAGAAGGAGAAATGGTCGTGGGCAGGGCACGTATAGCGCGAATGCAAGATAACCGCTGGTCATTAGGAATCAATATACTGGATTCCAAGAGAAAGCAAGCGCGTCACGGGGAGACAAAAAGTTAGGTGGGCAGATGATATTAGGAAGTTCGCAGGTATAAAGTGCTTGCAGCAAGCACAGGACCGAGTTGACTGGCGGAACATGGGAGAGCTTTCGTCCTGCTGTGGGCGTAGTTATGCTGATGATAGTGATGACGAACTAAACTCAAATTTGTGCGCAGAGAGATTTGAATTAAACCACAGCCACACACGCGACACGTACGTCCAAACGCCAGATACAAAATCTTGCGCTGAAACCAAGCGTTCGCATATTTCATGAACCTACGAGCCCATCGTCGTTGGCGTTGGTGTTCCATAGCTTCGTAGTCTTCTCGCAGTCGCCGTTGTCTTTCCCGTTTCCTATAATTTTGTCGTTATACGTACTCGTGATCTTCGTCTTGCTGCCGTCGCTTCGCAGCCAATTGTCGGGCTAAGTGGACCAGTGGTGGGTAGCTGGATGTACCCAATTTTTGTGGCGTATAAGTATGATCACTGTAGATTTCTGATATGCCGTATATATACATACCCGTTTCTTTTCTGACAAGCCGCGCGAACTACGACATCTTAAACAGGCTCGCTGTTAGAAAAGACACCAAGAAACATCGCAGAGGGCGCGCAACGACCGTGCAAACGAGGACTCATTTCCTAACAGCTCAACACCATACACTTGCTCGGGTAATTAGTGAATTTAAACGCTACCATCACGGTGCGTGGGATTCCGTGTAATTGCAGAGCTGCTGTCCCGCCCTCCCTTGGTGATTCGCAAGAGCAATCTCGCGTGCACTTTGTGGGTGCCAGACTGTGCGTTGGCGCTCGGTGCCTTGCTGGACCTCTTCGCGTAGCTACTCAGCGCATTGTCCAAAGTGGGGTGGTAGTACAAGTGCCAGTACCTCGTACAAGTGCCAAGTGCTTCTTAAAGACGCACACGCTGTCGCGTAGAGGCTATCAACTTGTGGCCGTTGTTCAAAGTGCTGCAGTACGACACTGTGGGAGAGTTTCTGAACACTGAAGGCTGCCATGCGAGACAAGATGCCACCAGAATAATGTGAAGAAAAGAAAAGCTGGATAGATTTAGGACCTTGTTTAGAAAATACAAACACCGTGGCCTTGAAACTAATTTTAACGTCTCCAGAAAGCAGTAAAGATGGCAAGATGTTCGGTGCGTTGCACATGCAACCAGGGACAGACGTTGATGAAGCACGACAAATGGATTACCATCTAAACGAGACATGGGAGGCCTTACTTGCCCTCCATAGGGGCATGGCAGAGCGGTGACAACTCGTTGCTACTGCCTAAAGAGGGCGTTCGAAGCCAAATGGTTCGTGGCCTTAACCTCGAGGTATAATTTTGGACATCGCTCAGAACACAGGTTGTTTTGAAAAAAAAAAAACTGAGTTTTTTATGCATTTGGCGAAGCACACTAGGAGGTGAAAGACACCTTGTTTCTTTTTTCGCGTATATGCATTAATCCTCCTCCGCCCCCCTTTCAAAGCTTTCTATAACTGCCTCCGATTCTGTAAATGCCTCCAAGATCAGCGGCATAACCTTGCTTTCCGCAGCCTGCTTTTGCATGACCCCGTTTTTCGTGATCGCCCCGCTCCACCTTTGACCGAGCGACAAAGTCACGCGATGACGTCATCATATCACGTCAGGGTATGTGAGCTCATTATGACGTAATTTGACGTCACGATAACTTCACGCGATCGCATCATCACGTGATCATCACTTGCTACTTCACTCGTGTTGACGCTACAGACGTGGGACAGCGACGCCACCACCGGCCGTTTATTTTCGTTTTGGATGAGATAACAAAGGTTATCGTCTTCATAAGTGTTTATCCCCTCTCTCTCTCTTTCCTGAGAGGGTGTTGAGGTTGTGTAAGAAGCTGAATTGTGTCTAGGGCTTCCTGCGAGGACCAGTTGCGTTGGTTTGTTTTTTCACGCAATGGTTTCATTCCGAGGTCCACTAAGGCTGAATGGTTCTCAAGTATCTCAAGTACAACCATATGTCAAGTACAACCTGGTTGCTTCTAGCTTGTTGTTAGGCTTTCGATAGGTTACACTAGGATGTTTCTGGGTCGCTTCTCAGCTCAGGGAGGTTCGAGTTAAACGACGGACTGTTACAAACACGACATTAATTTATAAGCTCCAGAGACGGAAAATCGCGCTTAAACCGAGCTTTCGCACCTCACATAGGTGTACGAGCTCGTCGAAGGCTTGCATCACATCGGTGTGTTCTCGCGGCCGCTGTCGTCTTTCCCCTCTCATATGACATTGTTTCGTTGAATATACTAGCGGTCGTCGCTTCGCAGTCATTTCTTGGGATATTTGTCGCGCCTTCTTTATTTTTAGTGGACTAGTGTTGACGTGCCCCGTTTTTCTGGCGCATATCGAGGATGATAGGCATTTCCATAATTGGGCAGCGCACAAAAACAAGCACACAAGAGAAGGAAACAGGACAAGTGCAAGAAAAGGAAACAGGACAAGTGCTGGTCTAACAACATGACAATTTTTTTGAAGGAAAGCATATATATATATATATATATATATATATATATATATATATATATATATCATCAGCCTGACTACGTATATATATACATATATATATATATATATATATATATATATATATATATATATATATATATATATATATATATATATATATATATATATATATATATATATATATATATATATATATATATATATATATGTGTGTGTGTGTGTGTGTGTGTGTGTGTGTGTGTGTGTAAGGGAAAGACGTGTATACTTAAGGCATCGTTTTTCCGTGTTTTTACACAATATTATTGACAATGAGAACAGACAATAATGACAAGGAAAGTATAGGGGAGCTTACTAGAACGAATTGTAAGGTAAATGTGAAGAAAGAAAAGTGGGTGGAAAGAGAGCTTGCCGTGGGCAGGAACCAAACATGCGGCCTTCGAATAACGCGTTCGATGCTCTATATACCACTGAGCTGCCACGGCGGCCCCTCCGCCTCCCAGCCACTTTATTGGGTATATATGTGAATTTAAATGTGGGAGTGTCAGTCAGCGCCACCAGTAGCCATGGCGGCCAGTGTGGCAAACTCTTTTATGAGCATGTTTGGCGTCACGTAGCACGTGAACTTATTACGAGCCGGCAGCTGACGAATAGCCCCTCGTATACAAACTAAAGGCACCAAGTCTTCCAGTACGAGACACTCGCTAATGAATTAAGGAAAGAATGTATACTTAAGCGCTTTTTTATATATATGCTTTCCTTCAGGTACATTTTCATTTGTTAGACCAGTGCTTGTCCTGTTTCCTTCTCTTGGGTGTTTCCTTATGTGCGCTGCCCAATTGCAGATAAATTCCAACCCGCCCGCCTTTCAGTCCTACCGTAGCCATTTGTTGAGATAACTGCTCCCCTCTTTCATGTTCGAGGGCCAGTAGTGAGAAGTGGCTCACTACTGGTTCTCTAAAAGCCGGTCGCCCACCCGATGCTAAGACCTTAGCGCACTCATTGTTCTTTTTTGGGCTCACGCCTAAGGACTGGAACGCTCCCCCAGCCGGTACTGCGAACCACTAAAGCTCGAAAAACTACAAAGGAGGTGTTGGTAAAAAAATTGTTATGTTGAATTGTTGTCCACCCTTCATGTAAAACCGCTAAACTGGGGCCTTTGAGGTAATGGGAATAAATTATTAATACCCAATATATATGGCACATACTCATTTGAGATTATGATAGTTTTAACTGGTTGTGCATTTTCACCGCAGCTTTATCAGATTCATTGTTAGAAGTTACCTGTCGGAAATCGCAACACGAGTGAAAGGCAAAAGTCTTTTACTTTTTTCTTTCTGCTCAGTCGATTGTATTCATTCCTACAGAAAGTTTTTCGCGCTCAACGCAGTTTCACACGGCCTCCGGGATGGAAGGAACAAAATCTCTCTTCGCCTCACATCATTTTGCAGGGCTTCAGTGATCAGTCGGCCTTTGACCGAGTAATATACAATGCCATGTGAGGAAGTCATCGTGGGACGTCAATATGACGTAGCCAATTCGTTTGTCGTCATAATGACGTAGCCTATACGTTATAACGTAGCCGATTCGTAGCTAATAACGTGGCCAAGGCGACCCATGGCTTCACCACGAAGTCATGTCAATGATTGATTGAATGATTTGTGGGGTTTAACGTCCCAAAACCACCATATGATTATGAGAGACACCGTAGTGGAGGGCTCCGAAAATTTCGACCACCCGTGGTTCTTTAACGCGCACCCAAATCTGAGTACACGGGCCTACAACATTTCCACCTCCATCGGAAATGCAGCCGCCACAGCCGGGATTTGATTCCGCGACCTGGGGTCAGCAGCCGAGTACCTTAGCCAGTAGACCACCGTGGCGGGGCCCACGAAGTCATGTTATGATGATGATCTTTTCTATCACTCTTGCCGATGGCGCCAATGCTGACAGTTGCTTAATTTTCTGCGTTTGCTGATGCATTTAAGGGAACGCTTAAGAGAAAAAAAGAATAATTTGTTTTTGCGTCATATACATTGCCACAATCCCGAAAACACCACTCTTACCGCGACATGAATCATCGTACGTGAGCAAATGTGCGCAAAGAAATTTTGAGTGGAGACACCACCTAGAGATTCCCCTACCGTACTCCATGATGTCGAAAATTTTGACGGTCTCTACTAGGTCTTACGTAGTTCCTAATCATTTAAAGTGAAGTACATTCTACTCTGTGAAGGACATAGACCTAACATACCAAGATTCAGAAAATTACACCGAGAAAATATTGCGAAATTACGAAAAATACGTTCTTCATTCAGTGGCGGCACGTGCAGAAAAAGTGGTACGAAACATGAAAGTGAGACTTCAACCTTAATGTTCTCCTGTAATAATGAACATCTATTGGTGAAAATTGTGACATTAGACTTCACAGAGTACAGTTTATCTAGCTAAATGATGTAATTGTTCCTCTGTCATGCCCCTTTATTGCTGTAGCGTTAGCACACTCTGGGTATAGAGAACTGTGTGCTTCGATGAAAGACATCGCTAAGTGCGTTTTCAAAAAGTGTTTAACAAATTAGAGAGAGAGGGAGAACTATTTTAATGCAGAACTGGAGAAGCTTGCCTGATTTTTCACCAGACATGCTACTCTAGGTGCCGGGTGATGACTATGACATATACAGTGATAAAATCATGACACTTACAGTTACATACACTCATAACAGTCACATAACACCTATACAGGCACACACATGCACTATATGTATACTAATTACAACGTTTCGTTCAGGCCTGTGGCACGTAAGAAGTTCAGTAGCGCTACTGTGGTGCGCAAAGCACTGGAGATGTTCTGCCCCAGGTCTAGAATTTCTGTCCACTCCAAGTTTGTGTCCCGCTGTAGTATTAAGGCAGTCTTCAGGGACAGTCTCTCCGGTGCGCATCTTGTGCACTCACAGAGGGACGTGATTGGTGTCTTCTGCGTTGTTACATTGTACACGCAATGGTGAGTGTGACAATCCTATATTTTTTTCCTGAAGTAATTCGTATATGCAGCGTTTAATCGGATGTGGTGTACACATGTTTCATCTTGCCTGTTGAGGCTTCACGGCAGCCTAAAGTGACACGCCGGATCGATCTTGTACAGAGGCCCATGCTGATGGCTAGGGTCTCTACAGAGGAATCGTTGGAGGCGCCAAGCGTGTGTCGACACTCGTGTGGCAACGTCTCATCTTACCTTGACAAACGTATCTCGAAGATTTCTGCCGAAGCGTCCTGTCCAGCTTTGGAAGCGTCATCAGTCCGGACGTTGCCTTGTACTCCACAGTGGGCAGGTATCCCCTGCAGCACAATGCGGGAATGGAGGTCGCAGGCTTTCTTGCGTAAGCATTTGATGTCCATGACGAGTTAGTCCTGCGTGCTTGGAGACTTCTGCGACTGCAGCACTGCTCTTGAGTCAGTAAAGATGACCCAGGACTTGGCTGTCTGCTCCACAATGTAAATAAGGGCAGCCCTGCAGTGCAGCCAGTTCACTGGCTGTAGATGAGGTGCAGTGACTGAGAGTGGCAGAGGTGGTAACGTTGATATCGCGCTTGCTGCGTCCCGTTCGTAGTTAAAACAAAGACAACGGAGGCTTCACGTTAAGACAAACAACAATAATTTATGTGAATGCGGAATACAGCAGTGTTGACCCAGGGACGAGACAGCTCCACGGAGACCATGCTCCTCGGTGAGCTGCTATCAGCCAGCTTGGCTGATACCATTCATTCATCGTGGCAGCCACGGCTCTACTATGGAAGAGCATAAAGCCGTCCCAGTCAAATGATGCCGTCCCAGTCAAATGAGTCAAAAGCCGTCCCAGTCTTCTCATGACAGGACATAAGGCACTACCATTCGACTCAGCGTGTGTGTAGCAATAGTGTTTAACGATGTCGGTTACTTGGTACTCGAGTATGGGAGGGCAGAAAGCCGTCCCAAAACACGGAAAATGCAAGGTTAAGGTGTTTAGTAGAAAAAAAAGGGTTGATGATTTAGAGTAATCGGTACTCTACTACGGAGAGCTTAAAGCCGTCCCGTTGGCCTCACAATCAATGAGGCCTTGTTGACTAAAATTCCCAAAACATAAAATGCGATATACACGAACGAGTAACCTACTGTGTTAAAAAAAAGCTTGACAATTTAGAGTACTTGGTACTTTACTACGGGAGAGCTTAAACTCCTCCCGTCGGCCTCATAATTTATGAGGCCCTGTTGACTAAAATGCCCCAAAAATGAACGGCGACATACGTAAACGAGTGATCTGCTTTGTTAAAAAAAAGGTTGACGATTTAGAGCACTAGGTACTCTACCAGGAAAGAGAACAGACTCTCTACCTTTGAGGACGTGGGAGAAGTCTTGTTTTAAAAAATGGCCCCATATCTGCATGTAATCTGCAAATGTCGTCGAAAGACGATAGTTTTGCGTGTGGAGAGAGTCAACAAAACATTTATTTCCTGTTCTGTGCAAGAAAATTAGTGAATGGTATTCTGGAGGCGCTGCTTTAGAGTGCCTCGAGCGTGCAGTGGAGGCAAACGAGCGCATCAAGTCACGTCACACGTGAAACATGAGCGCCATCTGGCAGTTTTCTTGGAAAACAAAGCGCGTGACTGTGAGACTGGTGTGCGCGCCCGTCTCAGAGGCGATAAGGTGTAGAATGCAAGGCGACGGGTAGGTGGCACCACCGTCTCATTTGAGCAAAGCGGTGGAAACACTCGTCTTTTCGTGCAAGCGTTGCATGGTCAGCGCAACGTGGTAAGCGCTACGGTCCTTAAAATTACTTATGTATGCTTTTTCTAGTAAAAGACGTACATGCAGAAGATATACGTGTTGTTATGATGCCCTACACATGCGCAATAATTGCTTTTTAATTGACAAATGCACAAGTATGAACGCTGAATCTTGAGCGACATTGGTGGGCGCTGCAGATGGGGTCGGCTGTTTCAAGTACCCGGTGCCTTTAAAAGTGGACAAACAGACAATTGTACAGACAGACAGACAGACAGACAGACAGACAGACAGACAGACAGACAGACAGACAGACAGACAGACAGACAGACAGACAGACCAAAATTTATGCGTTGAAGGTTCCCAAGAAAGACTATCGTCTTTAAAAATCACAGCATATCCACGGAATGAATCATTTTGAGTGGGGGTGAAGCGTCCGTCAATCCATCCGTGCTTCCATCCATCCGTCCGTCCATCCGTCCGTCCATCCGTCCATCCATCTAGTGAACACTCTAAGTACCGTCATCTTGCTTCTTTTTATCATATATTCATCATAGAGAAGTACCACCACCTGCGAACACAGCAATGCTCTGCCAGTTGCCTCCGATCAGCCTTGATGTCACCTGACAGAACGGTGTGGAGACGAGCGGTCTCACACGGCGGCCGGTCGCAACACAAGGCAGGAGGCATGGCCTCAGAGATTGCGTGTTGGCAGCAGACTCCCAATTGAAAGAGAGCGACGTTCCAGGCATAGTTTTTCAAGGAGGCGTTCGTCTAAGATGCAAATAAAGTCCCGTAGAAGTACCACATGTGAATTTAAAAAAAAAGGCGTAAGGAGAGTGACAAAATGCGCTAGAGTTCATAGACGCCGCTGTGGCGTACACACCGACAAACGCAATACGCAACGAAAAGAAGGTAGAGTAGAACACCAGTACGCGTCCGAAGGCATAAAAAAAAAACATGATGATCACGCAGAAAACTTCGGTTAAATATGTTAGGGAGGTTTAGAATAACGTTTGAAGGCGCTGCGGGCGTTGCCGGAGTGACCTTATGCCGGCATAGGCACCGGACACTGACCACATGGAGCTGCGTTGCTCACACTGCCCCGTCTCAAAGTCTTTGACATGCGCCATTAGGGACACGCCGAAAATATATGCTAGCTTGCGTCCCCCCATCCACAATCCACCGGCAGATGCAGGGCGTGAGACGCGCGCATCCCGTTCCATTTTCATTTAGACCGTCTCAAGGTTGCTTTTTTTTATCCGCTAGTATATATTCTGGCGCTGCAGTCAGACTGGAAGTCTCGACTGAACGGTGCCTATAGCGGGCGCCATATGAGTTTTGGGATAGCGTTTGCCCTCCTGCAAACCGCAACGCCCTATCGCCGCGACACCGTAGCTTTGAAATCAGCACATGCAGGCCGCACACGCCACCCGCTATTTCAGATTTTCTACGGGCGGGCCCTCAACGCGAACCGCTGCTCGCGTTATGACGCATGCGCAGTGGCCGCGATCGCACCGCAAGGGCTCGCGGTGCGCTATTCTAAAACTGCCTAATGACTCCGACGGCAGTGGAACACGTGCTTGCATACGAAAAGAAGCAATCAAACCAAACGCGCATTTGAAAGCTAGTATGACAGAGAGCTTAAAAAATTAGTTTCTTGCACGAACAGCTCACCCCTTTCTTCCGGACCAAATAAATGGCTTTTCTGTCTCTCTCTTGCACAAACAGTAGGTTATAGGACACTGAACGCGCGAAAGCTAAAACTTCAGTCTGTTTTCGTGGGTTGCAGAAACCCTGAACGTTAAAGGTTAGAACTTTTAGAGTTAGAGCCATGGCGAAAAATAAAATCCGATATGAAAATACGGAAAAGCAGACATTCCTTTTGCAGATGCGGGAGTGGCTGCCCCGCGAGTGGCAGCGTCATTTTTTACGACTAGGCAATCGACCAGAGGCTCGAAGTTTCCGGGGCCGCGTCGAAGTCCGCAGGGGACGTCGGTCTCTGCTGGGGGCTTCTAAGTCAATAGATAACCGGTGACGCTTGGTGCCCGGGTTCTTGAGCGAGGACTGTACAAAAGCGTCTACACTGTCCTCGCTTATGTCGCTGGGGCTGGTGTTTTCGTCAATTTGTAGAGGCGTCTCACTCGTGGTGTTGTTTGAGTCCTCCTATATGCAGGCGCCGTCGTCTAGGGATGTAGTCTCCTCGATGACTTCTGAAGTTGTGGTCGACTGAGCACCCACGCGATGAGCGTCAGATGTTACATTTCCATCCGAGACACCTTCCTCACGAGGCGCCTTGTCAGACGAGGGCTCGGCCTGTGGTTCCTCAGAAATGGCCACCGGACGCAGGGAACTTGAGTCTTCAGAACCTGGAGAAATTTCTTGGCTCGGAGTCGTTGGGGACGCAGTGGGCATCTGGTGCAGCGTCGCGATTGACGCACCTTGGTCGTGGTCGGTTACCGCGGCTTACTCTGACGAACCGTCGCACCTGTTCTTAGACGGCGTTCCTGGCTGAAGTGGAGAGAAATTCTTAGATGCCACCGCTGAGTATGACTGTTTCATTGTGCAAGAGACAATGACATGTGGGTCACAACAGCGGTGGTATGGTCATGAACAGCCCTTCCAGTCAGGCCATGGACTCTAAACAACCACAAAAGGGGGCGGTGCAGTTCATGCGGAAGTGACCACTTTCACCACATCGACGGCACACTCGCTGGATCCCTTTATAGTCACCGGTCACTCGATGGGCTCCAACCTTGAGGTAGTTGGGCTCCGATGACGATGCTTTCATTTCCATGCGGACGTATCGCGTCCCAGTGGTTATGACTGGGCGCGATCCAATGAGACCTCTGGTGGCATGCAACGCCTTCCCGTACGGGGACAGTGCTTGTGCGAGAACTTCGCTGGGGACGCGGCACGGCAGGAACAAGACAGCTACCTGGATGACTTGGGGTCCTAGGAGTACGATGGCGACGCGCTCTCCTCGGATGGTGAGGTGTGACGCGTCGACGACTTGAGCCAAGGCGGCTTCGCTGTTCAAGGTAACTTGATAATTCCGGCCTCCGAAGTGCTACTATCGATCCCTACTATTGAAGACGTCGCGTCAACGATGTCTTCAGGGCTTGCCCCCTCAGGGACGACGACATCGAAGGCTAATGCCTTCTGCGGAGGCTGGCTTGCCATGATATGCGCCCCCCAGCCTAAGGACGCCCTGAAACTCGCTGATTCTCATCACCAGAACAAGTGCATATCTCATGACGAGTGTTGTGCTTTTCATAACGTCCAATTAAGGCATGAGCACTTGATGTTCCTTGCTTCCCTTCCAGCGAACGACTCACCTTTATACGCTGGGACACGAGACACCAAATTAGATAGTGACATGTCATGCGGTCGTTTTGTGAAGCACGAACGTCGTTGCTTCGGCGGCACAAAGCCTTTAACCGACTTCATCGGTGCCATCTAAGAAGGCACTGATGAAGCGGGAAGGTAGCTGATAACGACCCGAACGTTATTCTGACGCGCTGGGATAAAGCTTTTCAACGTGTTGCGGGGAGAGTGTCAGCCCTTGTTTATGTATATTTCTACACCGCGCTTGTTAGCTATCATTTGCGGTAATAGCCAAGTGTTGTTTTGCGCTGCGCAATTGTTCACTTCCTATCATTTTCCTATCGTTTCCCGATCATTTTTTACCGGGACCACATAACTTAGCAGCAAATGAGCAAGTAAGCTTCATTTCAAACCCAAGTCATTTCGGCGGACGGCTTCGTGGTTATATGGCCGCGAGACCCTAGGCCCGGGCGGTGTCTTTCGCTTTTCAACAACCCTGACCTTCAGGCAGTTGTCAGAGCTGTGCTGCACGAGCTGAAGTTCATTGTTTCTCAATGCATTGAATAAAGGAAGAAATTATACAGAGTGCGGGAAGAGCAGTGGGACTTCTAATTAAATGTTTGCACAACAAAACTAAGTATGCGTTGGTTGACATTACAAAAATAAGCAGAAGTCCTAATTTTCGGAGAAGCAGCGTGTAGAAAAAACAAACACGCACACATAAAAAAAAACGCAAGCTCTGTAATCCTGAACCATGTTCGGTACAGCGCTTGTGTTTGCGTCTTTTTATGTGAGTGTGTTCTGTTTCCTTCTGTGCACTTCTGCAAAACTCGCACCTCACGAACTATCCCATCAGTACATTATTATTAAACAGAAGCCATATTTGTTAGAATGGTAAGAAAATCTATAGTAACATAACATTTCAATGCAGAACACAAGCGAGAAAAAATACACTGGCGGGGGAGAGTTTACGCAAAAAAAAGCAAAAGAAATTGTTTGTTTGTGTGCTTGTTTATTGATACTGTCGACCCCAATCTGGCGTCTTTACAGGAAAGGGAAACGCCTACAATGAATAGCGTAGACTTAAATGCTGGAATTCGAACAAAAAAAAATTCCGCTATATCCACGAAGTGAATGATGATGAGTGGGCGAAGCTCCGGAGGTAAACCTGGTAAACCATGAATCCTCTGTACAATTTGCCCACTCGATTTTATTACATCGCTCCCCCTAGCGTACGTCGCCGCACTAAATCGAACGATTGCCTTCAACCAATGACACGCGCCATATGTGACATCATTCCTATTTTATAAGATCTCGCGTCTTTCATCAACTACAAGTACCGCTTTCTAGTTTATAACATCTTGCATCTTTTCATCATCAGCTACAAGTACCACCATCTAGTAAACACTACAAGAACTAAACGAGAGGTGGCTACATGGATGGATGGATGGATGTGGCTGTACCCTTTAGATCGGGCGGCGGCTAACGCCACCTAGCCGTAATACTTAGTGAACTAACCATTACATTTATCTTTTTTTTCCCTTTAAATAATGAAGTTGAGGATTCGTACTTCGCAGTGAAGGGTTTAATTTTCACTCGTGCCTTGACTTTAGCCACCAATCAGATAACCTCCTTCTAGTTAAGTCTACCCGCTTAAAGTCTATTTTGCCCTCGCTGTCCCTAAATCCCAGTGCTTTGAAAAACTCTGCGCCATCATCCTGAACTATAGGGTGAAGCCCTTTACAGAACATTATCAAGTGTTCGGCAGTTTCTTCTTCCTCTCCACACGCACTGCATATTGTGTCGACCCCTTCGTATTTGGCCCGATATGTCTTGGTTCGCAGTACTCCCGTCCTGGCCTCAAACAGTAGAGAACTACCCCGAGTATTATCATAGATCCTTTCCTTGGCAATTTCCTGCTTAAAAGTTCGATAGATCTCTAGTGTGGACTTCTTAATCATGCCCATTCTCCACATGTCAGTCTCCGTTTCCTTCACTTTTTTCTTAACCGATAGTTCTTTTTGGTTTGGCCACCTGCTGTTTTCTAAGTATTTACCAGTCAACTTCCTGGTTCGCTTCCTCCATTTTGTATCGACATTCTTCATGTACAAGTAGCTGAAAACCTTCCTAGCCCAACGCTCTTCCCCCATTTCTCTCAATCGCTTCTCAAATTTTATCTTGCTGCTAGCTTCCCTGCCCTCAAATGATGTCCATCCCATATCACCTTGTACTCCCTGATTTGGTGTATTCCCGTGGGCTCCTAAAGCAAGCCTACCTATTCCACGTTGCTTAATTTCTAATCTTGCTTGAACTTCTGATCTCATGCACAAGACCGCATTGCTGAACGTCAGCCCAGGAACCATGACCCCTTTCCATATTCCTCTCACAACATCATACCTATTGTAATTCCACAGTGCCCTATTTTTCATGACTGCTGCATTCCTGTTACCTTTAGTCGTCACGTATATTTGGTGTTCCCTCAGATACTCGGTCCCATTGCTTATCCATACGCCCAGTTATTTGTATTTATCTGTTATCTCTAGCGTGACCTCCTGTATTCTAAGCTCACTACCTTCATTGTCATTGAAAATCATGACTGCTGATTTTTCCCTACTGAATCTAAAATCTAACCTATCTCCCTCATTACCGCAGATGTCCATCAATCTCTGCAAATCTTCCTTGTTGTTGGCCATTAGCACTATATCATCTGCGTACATTAATGCTGGTAGTGCCTGATCAATAAGTTTTCCTTGTTTGACTAAAGAGAGGTTGAAGCCCAGTCCATTTCCCTCTAATTTTGCCTCTAATCCTTGTAGGTACATCATGAATAATAAGGGTGACAGGGGGCACCCCTGCCTAAGCCCCCGTTTTACCTCTGCAGGCTTGGATACCTGTTTTTCCTACTTTATAACTACCTTGTTACCTTTATAGACACCCTTTAAAAGATTAGTGACTACATGTTCCACGCCTGGTGTGTCCAGTATTCCCCACAATTCCTCTTGAACCACGCTATCGTACGCTCCCTTGATATCCAAAAATGCTAGCCACAGGGGCCTGTGTTCTTTTTCTGCTATTTCGATGCACTGCGTCAGTGAGAACAGATTGTCTTCCAACCTCCTGTGTTTCCGAAACCCATTCTGCAGTTCCCCCAGCACCCCCTCATCCTCTATCCACGCCTGCAGTCTTTCCTTTATAATCTGCATCGCCAGCCTGTAGACCACTGATGTCACTGTTATAGGACGGTAGTTGTTTATGTCAGCTTTGTCCCCCTTTCCTTTATAGATCATGCTCATCCTGCGAAGTTTCCATCCATCGGGAACTTCACCATCGATTATTATTGTACTCACTGCCTCTCTCAAAGCCTGCTTAGACTTCGGACCTAATGTTTTTATCAGCCTAATTGGAATGCCATCTGGGCCTGTTGATGTACTACTAGGAACCCTTTTCTCAGCCCTTTCCCACTCTTATTGTGAAAATGGAGCCATTGCACCACTTGATTCGTCTTTGTCTATTGTGGTGCATAAAGTACTTCTTTGTTGAAATTTTTCTGTCACCCTTGTTCTTATATATTCAATAGCTTCGTCCCCTTCTAGCCTAGCACCTTGGGCTGTAGTTATAGTTCTGCTCTAGGCTCGTCTCATCTCTTAGGGAGTTTAGATGGTTCCAAAATTTCGCAGCTGCCTTTCTATCCTTTTTATGTACTTCTGCCAGCCACTGAGCTCCCTTCCTTCTAATCTTTTCATTGATCAGAAAGTTTGCATCCCTTCTACAGCTTAGAAAGGTTGCCCATTTTCTTTCCACATCATCTGTCGGTTCACCCCGCTGCTTAGCATGTCTGTGTTCCCTAGAGGCTTCCTGACGTTTTGCTATGGCTCTCTTAACTTCCTCATCCCACCAACTTTTGGGTTTGTGTCTTCTTTTCCGGGGTGACTTGTCACGCGTCTTAGCAAGCTCTATCTCAAAGAGTCTAATTAGATTCGTGTATGTCCACACTGTCTTATTATCCTCCGTGATTACTTTCTCAATTTGTTTAGTGGCTATTTCAATTTGCCTTTCTGGATAAAATTTTTCCTGTAGTTGCTCATCTTGTCTCCTTCCCACTTTCACTGCTCTTCCAAAACTTAGCTTGATACGTTTGTGATCGCTACCCAGACTTCTGGAGCCACCGTCATCTATGTGCATTTCCCTGAGCTTATCATACATCCTATGTGACATCAGTGCCCCGCCGCGGTGGTCTAGTGGCTAAGGTACTCGGCTGCTGACCCGCAGGTCGCGGGTTCGATTCCCGGCTGCGGCGGCTGCATTTCCGATGGAGGCGGAAATGTTGTAGGCCCGTGTACTCAGATTTGGGTGCACGTTAAAGAACCCCAGGTGGTCAAAATTTCCGGAGCCCTTTACTACGGCGTCTCTCATAATCAAATGGTGGTTTTGGGACGTTAAACCCCACAAATCAATCAATCATCAATCATTATGTGACATCAGTGCATAATCTATCGTCGACTGAAGCCTTCCTACCTCCCATGTTAATTGCCCTTCACACTTCTCGGTACTGTTGCAAATGATCAAATCAAGCCTTTCACACATATCCATGATCATTTTGCCTGTTGGGTCGGTATACCCATCTATATCTTCTATGTGCGCATTCATGTCTCCTAGTATAATTATCTCGCACGCTCTTCCTAACTCCTGAATGTCCTTTGATATACACTCTACCATTGCCTGGTTTTCCTCTCTGGCCTTTGCTCCCGTCCACAAGTACACGAAACCAAGGAGTGTCATTTGACCTGCCACTTTCCCTTTTAGCCATAAATGTTCCTTGCACTCCTGCTTGACCCTTTGCCAGTCTGTACTTTTATGAATGAATGCCCCAATACCACCCCAGTTTCTGCTGCCTTCTGTTCTATTACAATACTCCCACGCGTAGTCCGGATTGTTCGGAGGTTGTTCCATGTTCCTGAGATGTGTTTCTACAAAACCGTATACCATCGGCCTCTCTTCCCTTAGCTGTTCTTCTATCTCTTCCCGCTTCAGCCTGTTCCTACCACCCTGCATGTTAATATACCCTATGTCTGAATTGGCTCGGCGCTCGTGGCTACGTCTATTTATGCCCCGGACTCTACGTATCTTAGATATTGGTGCCACTTTGGAATCGTATCTGTCCATACCACCTGTCGAAGAGTCTCCCTGGTTGTTTTCCTCGTTACTAGCTATCCTGCACCCCGAAGGGCTCGCTTGCCCCCCAAAAAAGCTACTGCGCGTCCTGCAAGTCGCCAACCCACCTCATGACCTAGCCGCCCATCGAAGTGAATTCTGTCTCGTTGAAAACCCCCCCACCTATGCACCTCTCTGTTTATTTCCACCACTTAAAGCCTTTCTCTCGACTCATCCGCCATATCTCTTGGTTTGCGTTGACCACCGCTCTTTGCAGGTTGCTATCACGCACCGGTACCTCCGGTATCGTGCATATCACTACCTGCACCTTAGGAGAAGTGGCGCGCATGTCATCGACGCCTTTCGCCAGTGTGGCTGCTAGTCCTGCTGCATCTTTATTTAGGACATCGTTTAAACCGCCTGAAATTATCACGAGGTTGCGTCTATCAGCTGTCGTTTTGAGCTTTGCACTCGCTTGCTTCATGACTGCTTCCAGCTTGCGTCCTGGGAACGCCCCTACTGCAACCCTCTTGTCACCTCTTACCCTCTCTTTGATGGCTTCTGTGCATCGATTTAAATTTGAGTCCCCGGCGATTATCACATGCTGTGACATTTCCGCTGGAGCGTTCTGCACCTGGGGGCTACTTGCACCTGTGACGCCGGCTCTTTTGTTCCCTTCCTGCCCCACTACTACCTCGCTGAAGCTGGGCCTTGCAACAGTTGAACCGGCTAAACCTGTTTTTTTCAAGCTTGCTTGCTTTTCCTTCTCCACCGTTCTGGTTGCCTGTTCCCTACTGTTCTCTCAGTAGGTCGCTTCTTTGTTCAGCTTCGCTAGCACTTCCTCGGCGGACTTCAGTCTTTCTCCCATTGCCCTCGTTTTTTCTTGCTCTGTCGCCAAGGCAGTCTCGAGTTTGGCGATTCTCATCAGCAGTTCATTCTGGGCAACCATCATTTTCTCCATTTTTTTCTCGACCCCACATTGCCTACACTTCGCGTCAGCCTCTTCTCCATCCGCTTCTACGCTTGGGTCCACTTTCAAACCCACTCCACATCCTGAACACTTTACAGTCTTTTTAACCATGCCTTTCTGACACCAATTGTCCCTATACTCGATAATTACTGAACTCGAGCCCTGCACTACGAAAAAAAAAAAGAAAGTCCAAGCTCTACTACAAAAATTTGCGGGTTCAATGTACGCGCACCTCCCCAACGGGGTTGCAAAAGAAAAAAAAAACAACAGCAAAAAAATTCAAACACACACACCCGCACTAACTAATAAATACCTGGTGACTGGCCCCCGAAAAAGCCGTACCATAAAATAAGTGCTACGATGATTTCAACCGCTGCCTTATAATTATAGAGACAAGCTCAAAACATGCAACAACACTTATCTGCGCAGTCGATCCGGAGCGCTCAAAAAACACGTCCATCCACCTTGACAGCCTGAACTGAACTGCTACATACAGGAGACGGTACCGCCATCTAGTGAACACTGCAAGAACTAAACTAGAGGTGGCTACATACAGGGGACGGTACCGCCATCTAGTGAACACTGCAAGAACAAAACTAGAGGTGGCTACATACAGGCTACGGGGGACGCACAGCCCACGCCCTAAGGAGCTTCGCCCCTAAAATAAACTAAAGACATGGGCATGAAGTACGTTAGAAAATGGAAACATACAGCAAACACAGGCACTTACACACAAAAAAAAAATCGGCAGATCCCACGTACCTGGGAATCGACGTTATGCGAAGCATGTGGAGGGAAGGTGACCGTGTTGCAATTTTTTTTTATTGTGTGACACGTCATGAAATGACGATAAATATATAGATATAAACTTTGCACGCACAGACATATGCTGAAGAGCTGCAGATGTTTATATAACCAGTTATTTGCCCTTGCGCAACGATGCCATTTGGAACATACGTATTAGCAACACCAGAAGCTGATATGAAGCGCTGACGCTCGCGAGGATGCTGGCCCTGAACACTGCCACATAAATCAACTTCAGCGCATGGCAACTAACCACAATTGTCTTTAACCCTAAGTGACGGGTGTACGAAAAAAAGCACATGTGTAATGTTTATAAACGTGGGTAGGCAGCACTGCACCATTGTTGACGTTTCACGAAGATTAACGTCTATTTTGAAAAGCAGTTCCGAGACCGGGCGTAGCTCTGTGATAAAATGCTTCATTACCCCGCAGAATGCTTGGGTTCGATTCCATCTGGGGCCCTGACATTTATTATTTGCATTCGTCCGGTTGACGCTACCAATTTCGGTTATTTCTTAACGCTCGCACGTTGAAACTGCCCATGTGTGTTCTCGTCATTCCTGTGTAGATACTAAGTGTCAATCACCTGTGGCACATAACCTCATACCAGTGGCACATGTGCCACTCTCTGGCGGGACGTGTTTAACGACCGACGTGACGGGATTGTGACATTATTGAGGTCTTGAGCAGTGTGTCATATTCGTCAAACCATCTTAATCTTCCATTCTAATTTTGGTTCACGCCAGGTTAAGGGGGTGACCACGAGAGCATCCAAGCGTAAGCGGCTAGATAGATAAATAGATGGCTAGATAGATAGATAGATAGACAGATAAATACGCTCAAAGTCACCGAAGTTCCTTAAGAAATGCTTCGCATTTAAAAATAAACAAAGGCATGTACACTTACATTCTGCGCATTGAAAGCAAAAATAAACAAAGAGAGAGACAATGTACAAGGACATGCATCGTGAAGACAGGAATAAAAAAGTAATAAAAGAGTACTACGACGCATATGTTTCTGAGAAAATAAGCGATTATAAAAGTGCTGAAAACAGCTGTGATGGAGGAAGACATTGCGACTGTGTTTGGTAATTCAGTCCATTCTTCATTCGCCCTCGGAAAGAAGCTGTATTTAAATGCGTCGTTTCGGGTGGCTAGTGGCTGTACATATAAACTGTATTTTTGTCTTGAGTGCGGATCTGAAGAAATCGCAAAGAAATCTAATCAGTTATTTTAACCTGATTACTAATATTGAGGAATATAAATTTTAAACAGTCATAATTAGTTGTAAGTTCTAAGGCTTGAAGGTTTGCACGGTTGCAAAGTTCGGAAGTAGAGTACATGCGTTGAAGTTTATTGAATATGAACCTGGCAGGCATTATTCGAACTTTCTCCAGTTTATATAGCTTAGCGGTGACGTGAGGGTCCAATACAACCTTAGAATATTCGACTATAGGTCGTACTAGCATTTTGTACGCAAGACTTTTCCCTTTGGGGGCTGCGTCATTAACCTTCACCCCAAACCCCATAAAATTCTATTTGCCTTTCCACAGGTGTCGTCCATGAGAGTATTCCACCTCATGTCTGGAGTGAATATGAGCCTTAGATATTTATATTCAGTAAGTCTTTTTATATTGTGGGGACCATTATTGTAATCAAAATTGAGAGGTACACTTTTTTGTTATACTCATGCAAACTGATTTTACGGTGTTTAGAGTCATCCGCCATTCATTACACCAAAGTAAAATTCTGTTTAATTTGTTGTTCAGGTCTAATTGGTGTCTCGGGGATGTGATTTTGTTATATGTAACGCAGCCGTCTCCAAACAATCTTATTGGAACAGAAAAACTTGAGGGTAGGTTATTTATAAAAGTAAGGAATATAAAAGGCCCCATAACACTGCCGTGAGGCACGCCGGATCTAACGGGTCTGGACGTCGATTTAATTTCATTTATTTTTACGTACGGTGTACAAGAATGGAAGTATGAAGTGAACCACTGAGTAATATTTGAATTGTCTGAATATTTCACGAATGAAAAGTTTGGAGCAGAAGTCATAATATGGTGGTTTTGGGACGTTAAACCCCACATATCAATCAATCAATCAATCAATCAGAAGTGATAATATCTGGGGTTTTACATCCCAAGACCACGATATGATGATGAGAAACGCCGTCGTGGAGTGCTCCGGAAATTATGACCGTCTGGCGTGTGAAGTCAGCAACGGTACGTACGAAAAAGAGCGTTCCGCCATATTTTTTTTTCCTCGCCACAACTTTCACGACGTCACTCGCCCCGATTGCACGCTTTGCCTTTGATTCCGTCCCAGATTTACGTTATCGCACCGGCAGCGCGGAAGTCTTCCTCTAGCAGCTTTCGCACGGACGCAGCGTTTATACGTGGACAACACTGCTTAACGCAGCGTTAAAGTTGTCTAATTCAATAACGTCGCTTAACGCAGTCGCCGTCCAAGCCGCGAGGCGTCCGACCGAAAATGAGTGTCGTGTGTTTGTCGTCACGGTCGGGGCGTAGCGCATACACTATACTATTTGTGGACCGCGAGACAAGAAAAGCAACAAAAACAAAGAAAAAAGAGACTAACCGGTCCTTTCGCCCCGGACCACTAAAGCGACCGACGTTCCGAAGGAAAACGTTTCTTTCAAGAGTGCTGCGCCGGATCGCCGCCATTGTGAAGCGGCGTCTATTTCGGAGAGCAAAAAGAAAAGCGGAGCCGAAACGTCACCGTCTCTGGCGTGGCGGCGCGGCGAAATGGTAACACGTACTGCGCATGCCCCTCGGACGCCGCTAACTAAAACTGGAGCACGCCGGCTGCCGGTTGCGGAACGGGTTCGCCCTTCCTTGTCCTCCTCGCGAAGGCAATCCTCAAGGCTGCCTAGCCGCCGCGCTTTTTTTTTGTGTCTTTTTTTTTTCGGAGAGCAAGACGAATAAGTCCGAAACGTCGCCCCGGGGCGGCATAGAGCCGGCGCGGCTGCAGCACCAGTCCCGCTGCTTGCGTCGTACCACTTCTGTTCACGTGGCACTTCTTTCGTTTATGTTTATTTTTTTTTTTACTCTTAGCGCTTTTATCGGACTACAGCGTGCGCAGTTACGTGGGGTGGAGTTCCTGCCACTTCGTTTTCCTTGCGAGGGAGGCGGGCGGTTATTGGATTCGTGTGTTGTCTATGTAGATGCCGATGGAGTTGCCGTACTTCGTCACTCAGTAATTTTCATTCTAAACTTGACTTCCCAAACACTTCAATAATGATAGTAATTGTAGGAATTTAACGTCCCAAAACCAGGAAGTAATTATGAGAGACGCCGCAGTGGAGCGCTTCGGTAATTTCGTCCATCAGGGGTTCTCTGTGGACCTAAATCGGAGCACACGTGCCTCAAGGTTTTTTTTTTTTTTTTGCCTTCATCGAAGATACTCTCGCCGTGGCCGGCATACCCAAAACCAATCGGGAATGATAAGGAAGCCGTTCTGGACGGTCCAGCCTTCTTACAGCGGTTTTCACAGGTAATCTTAGTCAGGGTTTACTAGAGCCTTATAGCTTTTACTGATCCTTGGTTACCAGTTTTCCGCATCAAATGACCTACCGAGCTTCATGTTATGTCCCTTAATGTCAAATGTGATATAGGCTATACATATCTTCCATATAGTGAACGTGAATTTAGCGCCACTTCCATGAGAGCAAGCTTATAGGTCTGATTTTACAATGTATTGAAACATTCCGCAGTTGTTTTGAATAAGAACAACTGCGATGTTTTATAATAAATGATGCAGTGCAAGACCCTTTTGACGGAAATGTAAAAGTCATGGATGATAGCTAAGATTAAAACTTTTTTTTTCACCTAAATAGAGGCGGAATTTTTGTAGGCCCGTGTGCTCAGATTTGGGTGTGCGTTAAAAAACGCCAGGTGGTCGAAATTTCCGCAGCCCTCCACTACGGCGTCTCTCGTAATCATATGGTGGTTTTGGGACGTTAAATCACACAAATCAGTAAAATGAACTTTTCACTTAAGCATCATTTTGCACTGGATGTTTTCACTTAAGCATCATTTTGCACTGGAGGACGATATTTCTTGCGTTACTACTAAGATGACTTCTCTTCACAAGTATTGCGTAACGTTTCGTAAATGTACTAGCTCGCCGCGGTGGCGTAGCGGTTAAGGTTCTCAGCTGCTTACCTGAAGGTCGTGGGTGCGATGACGGCTGCGACCATCGCATTTCCGTGGAGGCGAGATGTCAGAGTCCCGTGTGCTGCGCACTGCGGTGTCAGCGCACCTTAAAGAACCCAGATGGTCGAAATTTCCGGAGCCCTCCACTACGTTGTCTTTTATAATCATATCGTGTTTTTCGGATGCGCGAAACCCCAGATACTATCTTAGAAGCGTGGCGATTTTGGCTGTTGGCCACAAGGGCCTCCACTCCTGGAGAGGCGCTGCGATCGTTTTGACGTCACAGATAGGATGCGAGCGCTCCCCTTGCTTGCATCGTTCCCTATGGTGGCACCGGTTCTTAGTCGCCATTTTACGATGTAAATTAGGCACGAGGGTGCCACAGGGGCCCACCGATCTGTAGTTTGCTTGCCCGCATCATCAGGTCTTACCACTTCTTCAAGTACTGAGCTTCAAAACAAAAGGAAGCGCGCATGGTGTCCTCAGCAAAAGCGAAGGAAATGTGGTGTTCTAGCAGACAAGACAACCCGGCATCCTATGAGTGACGTCATCACGTAGGTGGCACCATCCTCGAGGCCAACAGGCGATAGGTGATGATGATCGTTGCAGCGCGAGTTCAGAACGAGGACAAAAAGGACAGGAAGACGAGTGCTTGTCTTCTTGTCAAGGAGTATGACAGAACAACTGCTAGAGTGCAAGCTCCCACAATGCCTTGCCAGCAGAAGTGAAGCCAGCTTTTGCCCCTGCCAAGATGGCGGGAGCATGCTCTTTTCTGTCAGTACCCACTTGGAGATCAAGTGGCTTTGATATGTTAGTGTAAATGCTACGTTACTTCTAAATTAAAAGATAGTTGTTTCCAACGAAATAGTTGTTTCCGACTGAACTTCCCAAGAGCTTTGCCTCCAATCGGAGGCTCACTAAGGAAAACTAGTAACACTAAGACGCACTTGGAGCACCATGTGTCCCGAAAAAGTTTCCACGTTAAGCTCATTGGGCTTGCTAGAAAACCGCTCCATTAAAAAACAAAAAAACCTGCTTCTCGTCACACATAATATGTGAATATGTTTCAATTTAGTGCTTCTTCCGTTTCCTTTCCTCTTTGCTTTTTTGAGTGAAATATGATCTGTGATAAAAGTGAAGTACTGTGTGTTACGTCGTGTCTATGTTATCTTGTTTGTACGCGCCACTGAAGTGATCTAGTAGCACCACGCAGTTGTACTCACCTGAAGTGTTGTTACCCGTTTACAATGAACTTCCATTTCTTAATCGCTGTGCAGTGATACTTTATTATGCTCCTAGAAAGATGGCCCCTACTGCCGCCATCTTGCCATAGGCACGGCTTCACTCATGCGCTATCATTTCCACTCCAGCAATTTTTCTTTAATCCTGCTTGCTTCTTGTCCATTTCTTGTCGTTCGGAACTCTCACCCCATAACAATCACCCCGATAAAACGTACTTGAAATACCAGGCTTGTGAGACTAACAAAAATTAGTGCTGCATGAGTGCACTCGACATAGTTACTCTTACTTGGTCCCCGTGTTTGCTGCATACTTAAAATAAAGCCTTCTGCGATGCCACAATATATTGATAACTTCCTTCAAATAGAGGAAACGAGGAAGTATTCAAAAAGATTTACGTAGCCAAGATGTCTTTTTCTGCCACCACTGGCCTAACAAAGTAGCCAAGTTGACTCAAGGTAGCCAAGCCTGGCGACCCAGCCAGGGACGATGAAAGCGAGAAGATGGCTGCTAGGGGCATAGTGAAGGTGGGGGTTCGACGGTCCTTCAAGTCAAGAGTTCAAGTCAAGGAAATGCAAGTCGAGAGGAGCAGTTAGGGGCTCAGCCCCCCCCCCCCCCCCCCCCTCTTCGTAAATTTTCAAGTTCGCTTGCGTACATATACGCGCACACATACAAACGCACGAGCGAGCATACATGAAGTATGGTTGAACCCTCCCCGCCCCTCGAAAAGAAAATTTGGGTACACCTCTGGCGGCTGCCCCTGACGCGGGAAAAGTGCTGGCGACAAGAACTAGCGCTCACGGCGCCATCATTCGGGTGAGCTAGGAAACGAATTCCGCGACCCAGTTTCTTTTTGCGTAACCGGGAGCGCTACAAAAATTGACCTAGAAATACCCCGGCATTATTCAGGGGCCTGTTGCTACAAAGCGAAGAAAAAGTGAGGAAAAAAAAAAAAACACGCGCGTACGCAAGAAGTAGTAGCATGCGCGTAAATGCAGACGAATATTTTGCTTATTATTGATTAAAAGCACATGTTACCTCCGTTTGACGATAGATTGATATGTAGGATTTAACGTTCCAGAACCACCATACGTATAAGAGAGGTGCCGTAGTGGAGGGCTGCGAAAATTTCGACCACCTGGAGTTCTTTTAACATGCACATAAATCTGAGAACACAGGTCTGCAGCATTTTTGCCTGCATCGAAAATGTAGCCGCCTCAGCCGGGATTCAAACCCGCCACATACGGTCCAGCAGCCGAGTACCTTAGCCAATACACGACCGCGGCCGTACACGTTACCTGCGTTAAAACTAGCACTAAGGTTTAACTGCTGCAATTTATTTACAGTTTTGACATTGCATGACGCTTTCATTTCTATGGTGCCGGAGTAAAACACGGGGTTGTACACGCCTGATTAGGTTTCTGGTGCCATACGTATAGAAGACAACTCTGGACAACTGCAAAGAAAAAAAACATAAACACAAGCTATATACTGATATGGTCATGTACATCAATGGCGCTGTTACTGATGTACCAAGTTAGTGCAGCGTAATAAAGATCGATGAACCAGAAAAGTATGCAAAAAATAAATATGTGTGAATACGCTGTTTTTCAATAATATGATGTATATATTTTTATAACACAACAACAAATGAATAGGTGAAAAGAAAATAACATGATGTAGTACTCCAAAAAGCGAATTGGCGTCCATAAAAGTACTGTCTTCATTTTTTTTCTCTGAGTGTTGGCATAGCTGAGAATGTTCTATAATTTAGGGTAGCGCATGTTCACCATTAAGGTGAAACACTGAATCGACTTCTAGAATCATAAATTGTACTCGGAGAACCTTCCGTTTACACATGTACACATATCCTTTTGTAACAACTTTTGGTGTGTCTGTGGATGTTGTGTTCTGTCGCAATGTTCTGTTGGATTGTAATTGATGTTCACTGTCTGTGAGAATAAATTTCTCTAAACACCAGAACCTTAAGGTCATTCTTTTCACCGTCATATGCTTATTAATTGAGCAGGAAATCTAGTTCAACGTTTAAAACCTTGACCTATATTTCGGCGCAAAATTTAAAGTTTGAATTTCATGCCGAAATGTCGACGGACGAGGGATATCAAGGCTTTCAAACGGTATTTTTTTTCTTTTTTGGCCATAATACATTTCCTGACAGTTGGTATGTAGTGTTGATGGACCTACGTAGTAATTTTGTTTTCTGTTTTTTAGGGGCGAAGCTCCTAATAGCGGCACTCGTTCGTCCCACGTATCCATTGTAGTATGTATCTAGCATAACATTTTCACCTCCAAAGTGGTGCCGCTGAGAGATTTCTTCTGTGCGTTGTTGGACAACATAGCAGAGTGCTCAATGTACATGCCAATGACTGTTAATGGGGAATGGGAGACAGGAGCATACGGCTTTTAGTTAACGCGCACGCGGCGATCCACATTAGCAGCCATTGGCATGTAAATTGGGCATTGTCTGACAGGAAAAGGTTGCTACGTTATACTTCCTGGGCGTAACCTGCTTGGTTTCAGGAAGCTTGAGCGAGCGCTGGGCCACAGTGCAATGAATACAGTGAACTAGTATATACCATGAACGCGAGGCTGTTAAAGGTAGGAAGTAGACCCGAAGCGCAAGCGGTGAGAAAGTGTGCGTGTACCACCTCCCGTTTAGTCCTTGGAATGTCCGCAGTATGGTGGTGCTTCTATATAGGGAATATATGATATGATGAAAATATGCGAGATGGTGGTACTTGGAGTGTTGAATAGATGGACGAACGGACACAATGACAGATACATGGACGGACGCATGAACGGACGCTGGGACGGATGCTTGGACGAATGCAGGGACGGACGCACGAACAGACGCACACACAGACGGACGCATGGAAGGACGAAAGCAAGAACGAATGGATGGACGAATGCTTCGCCCCACTCTCCATCATTCACTCCGTGGACATGCTGCCATTTTTTTTCCGTAGCACGCACGGGATTACACAAAGCATCGTTGATACACGGTCGATCAGTTCAAACCACCACCGTTTGCACTGCGGCCAGAAAGGAGGTAGCGAACATTCAGCAGTTCCTAATGGTTGGGAAAGTGATTTGGTTCGATATATATTCATTTGAAGATAGAGAGTTCACCCGGTGAACGTGGCACGGGGAATACGTCCATGCGTCCTATCTTTTGTTGTGCAAATTCACGGCTTGATTACCCTTCGGCAGCCATCTTGAATTACATGGCGCGCCACCTATAGGTCGTGGACGTTGCGGATAGCACCTTACCATTTGGACAGCGTGATGTTTTCCCAAAGCGTAACGCAGGCCACCACCAGAGCATGTGTTCCAACGTACCTATATCATCGCCGAAGGAACGTCTATTAGTTGGCTGCATTCCGGGATAAATTTTTTCAATAGTGCGGGATTAGGGTACGCCCCGACCTGAAGAAGCCTGAGTCTCAGAGTCTGCGGTCTGCTTAGTTTTCTTTGTGGTGGAGGGTATTGTATCCGCGCCAGGTAAAAATATTTTGTCAGTTCATCATACGAGATGCGAGGGTCACGGTTCTCCAAGACATCAGCGCCGCGCATGTCTTTTAAGTGCGAAGCATTTTTGACGCTTAATGAACTTCGTCGACTCTGAGCGTATCTATGTATCAATAGCCGCCTACGACTTTTAGCTCTCCTGGCCGTTTCGATAATGGTATCGATACCAAAATAGGTTAGGAATAACATGACTGTATGTCAAGCAAGAGTGACAAGTCATGAAATGAAAAATGTTGTCGTTTTTGCTGAAACCTTCCAGCAACATCTTTATCGCCTCAGGAGTGTGATACAGGCTATTCAATCAGCAGATCTTACACTCAAACCGCAGAAGTGTCACTTTGGTTATGAAGAGCTCAAATTTCTTGGCCATGTAGTCAACTTGAAAGGTGTCCGACCCGACCCCGGCAAACTTGCCGCTATATAGCCGCGTTTCCGCATCCTACAGACAAAAAGACTGTTCGGCGCTTTCTGGGCTTGTGCGCCTACTATCGTCGATTTATTAGAGGGTTTTCGAAGATAGCGAAACCCTTGACTCGCCTTACACGCGACGACACACCGTTTGTATGGGCTACCGAACAACAGGGCTCTAACCAAGCGCGTCGGTTGGGCTTGTTTTCCAGAGCGGGGGCCACGCACCTAATTCTTCCTTCTCTGTGGTGTGAGCCTTCACCTTGGCATACGACCCACTACTAGAAGTAGGTGGCAATATGCATCTCATGAATGTCATGATTTACTTTTCATGGTCTTGCTGATCTTGCAGTGGTTTCATTCACATGACATGCTGCAAGAGTGGTAAGGTATGTCATGACTGCGTGCCGAACATAAGTGGCAGGCCCTAACGTGGAAATCATGACATGCGTGCCATGTAACAGCATGACTACTTGCCACAATCATGATATGTTCGTGGCCGTTTCGCAAGCTTCACATCAACGAAATTTGGTATTACGTCACGTGAATGGATGCTGAAGGTATGTTACCGGTACAAACATGAATGTCTAAACATGCGTATCATAAGAACATGACTACATGCCGCACTCATGATGCAGTGGCGGTCGTTTTGCTAGTTTCACATATACCAAATTTGTTACTGCGTGACGTGAACGGACGACCAAAGTAAATGAAACGTCCAAACATGATAATCATAATATGTCATGTAAAACATGACTACATGCTACGCTCATAGCGTGATCAGGGTCGTTTTGCTAGTTCCGCATATGCCGAATTTGGTATTGCGTGACGTGAATGAACGACACGTTCAAACATGATAATCATCATATGCGTGCCATGTAAAACTTGACTACTTGATACGCTTATAGCACGTTCGCGGCCGTTTCACTACCTCCGCATATACCAAATTTAGTATCACAAGACGTGAATAGACGAAGAAAGTGAATGACACATCCAAACGTGATAATCATGACATGGAAGTCACGTGCGGTGTAATTTATATTCACCTCCTAACATTGTGCTGATTTTAAAGTGACATATCAACCTTCCTCATGCGTGCTTCGCATATCATCGATTCCCGCTGTACGTGGGATCTGTCCTTTTTTTTTAAGTTGGAGAACCTATCGCTGTTTACAAACACTTGTGTTTTCGAAAAAAAAAAAAGTGGGCAATAATTTTGAGTACTAGGTGTTCTACTGTCGGGCAGATAAGAGCCGTCCCATGGCCCGCACACTTGATGAGGCCCTGAAAAAATATACCGGTGCTGAATGGCCTCCGGTTCTGTGTCTATGACTTTATCTCCAATAAAATTTGCCCTGAAATCAAGGCTTACTAAACAAAACTAGTAACAGAAGGACGCACTTTGAGCTGTCTGACCCGAAAAGGCTTTCACGTTAAACTCGGTGGGCGGGCGAAGAAAACGCTCTTCTCGATCACTGAATGCCAACAGGTCATCTTGCCCCTAGTAAGATGGCTGCCCTGGCAGCCATCTAATGGTTGGCACGGCTTCACTACTAGGCGCGAATTTCCACTCCAGAAATTCCTCTCAAACCTCCTCCGTATGACCTCGAAGACACACCGTGGCGCCACCTATACGCAATGACGCCACTCACAGGATGCCGGGTTGACTTTGCCTGCTAGAACAACACATTTCCCGCCCATTTGCTGTGAAAACCGTGCGTGCGTCTCTTTGTTGTGAAGCTCAGCGCTTAAAGAAGCGGTAAGACCTGATAATACGGGCAAGCAGGCTACGAATCGGTGTCCCTGGTGGCACTCTCGTGTCAAGTTTGCATCGTAAAATCGCGACTAAGAACAGGTGCAGCCATGGCGGACGATGCAAGTGGTGTCGCGAAAGTGAAGCTGCCGGATTGCACAAATACGCATCTTATCTGTGACGTTAAAACGATCACCCTCTCTAGTTGAGGCCTTCGCGGCCTATAGTATTGAATGCGAAGCATTTCTTAGCCAACTTCGGCGATTTTGAGCGTATCTATCTATCTATCTATCTATCTATCTATCTATCTATCTATCTATCTATCTATCTATCTATCTATCTATCTATCTATCTATCTATCTATCTATCTATCTATCTATCTATCTATCTATCTGTCTAGCTGGCTATGACTTTTAGTTTTCCTGGCCGTTTGGATAATGATATCGATACCAAACTTGGTATTGCATACCATGACTGTGTGACGAGGATATTTACTAGTCATATCGTGAAAGCCATGACATGTGTGTCATGAATCTTATGATTTACATTTCATGGTCTTGCTGTTGTTGCGGTGGTTTTGTTCACATGACATGCTGTAAAATTGGTATGGTTTGACATGATTTAATGGCGAACACAAGCGAATGACCTTAACAAGAAAATCATGTCATGCGTGTCATGGAACAACATGACTACATGCTACGCTCATGGTGCGCTCGCGACAATTTTGCTGACGTCAAATAAACCAAATTTGTTATTACGGTATGGGAATGAATTACGCAGGTACGTGACTGGTGCAAAAATGATAATCATGAGATGCGTGTCTTGTAACAACATGACTACATGCCACGCTCATGATGTGCTGGCCGGCCGTTCCGCTAGCTTCACCTATACCAAATTTGGTATGATGTGACGTGAATGGATGACGAAGGTAAGAGACTGGTGCAACCATGATAAACATAAGATGCGTGTCCTGTAAACACATGACTACATGCTACGCTCATGATGCGCCCGTTGCCGTTTCGCTAGCTTACATGCAGCAAATTAGGTATTACGTGACGCAAACGGATGACTTGGGTAAATGGCACATCCAAACATGATAATCACGACATGCGTGTCATGTAACATGACTACATGCCACAGTCATGATGCACTAACGGCCATTTCGCTAGCTCCACATATACGATATTTTGTGATAGGTGACGTCAATGAATGACGAAGGCATATGACTGGTGTAAACATGATAATCATGACACGCGTGTAATGTAAGAGCATGAACACATACCACGTTCATAAAGTACTCGCGGCGTTTCGCTAGCTCCACATATACTAAATTTGGCATCACGTCAGATTAATAAATGACGAAAATGAACGACACATTCAAACAGGATAATCATGACACGGAAGTCTTTTACGGCGTAATTTACCTCCACCTTGTGGTGATTTTAAAGTGGCATATCAACCTTCCCCATTCGTGCTTCGCATATCATGGATTCCCACTGCACGTGGGATCTTCACATTTTTAGGAGAGACGCTCCTCATAGCAGCACCCGTTTGTCCCGCGTAGTCGTAGTAGTAGTGTGTAATGAGTTTTACATTTTGACCTCTAAGGTGGTGCCGGTGGGAGATATCTTCTGAGCGTTGTTGGCATTAAAAAATTCGCAGCGTGTGCGTTAACTGAAAGCCGAATTCTCCTGTCTCTCGTTCCCCCTTCGCAGCTATTGGCATGTACATTGAACACTATCCGACAAGAAAGGGTTGCTACGTTATACACGCTGGGCGTAACCTCCTTGGTTTTAGAAAGGTTTAGCGAGCGCGTGGCCGCAGGTCGATGAATACAGTGAACTAGTATATGCCATGAACTCGAGGTGGTTAAAGGTGGGAAGTAGACACGAAGCGCAAGCCGTAAAAAAAGTGTGCGTGTGCCTCCTCTCGTTCAGTCCTTGGAATGTCCGCTGGATGGCGGTGCTTTTATATGAGGAATATATGATGAAAAGATGCGAGATGGTGGTACTTGGAGTGTTGAATAGGTGGACGAACGGACACACAGACAGATGCATGGACGGACGCACAGATGGCTGCACGGACGGATGGATGCATGGACGGACGAAGGAGCGGATGCATGGACGAACGCAGAGACGGACGCATAGATGGACGTGTGGACGCACGAACGGACGCACGCACGGACGGGAGGATGGACGCACGGGCGGCCGCACAGACGCACGCATGGACGGACGAAAGCAAGAATGAATGGACGGACGGATGCTTCGCCCCACACTCCATCATTTACTCCGTTGAAACGCTGGCTTTGTTTTTTCGGTCGGTATCGGGGGAATCCACATTCTGGTTGTGCTTCTCGAAGTGCTTGCCGTGGAATAGTTTGCGGCGCGCCGGCCTTTCTCCTATAAAGGACAGTCGCGCGAGCTTGTTTCCGATAAACTCTAAGTGCTATTTTGTGGCGAACGTAAACACAACGCCTATTTTTAAATAAAGGTTCGTCATTTCAGTCAATTGAAGTTCGTTTTGTGACTTAGCGATATGAGAATAATGAAGAAATTCATCAAAGCGTTAAACTTTTTGAAACAAAACTTGTGACACAGTTGTGGGTCAGTATTATCACACAAGCAGCAGTATCTTGCTCGCATGCGTGCGCATTCACCGTTAATTAATGATCACATTATGCCCTCGGCAACGGGACGGCTTTTTGCTCTCCCATAGTAGAGTACGAAGTACTCTAAATCGTTAACCATTTTATCTTACATCCTCATCAAGTGTGAGGCCCACGGGATGGCTCTATGCTCTCCCAGAGTAGAGTACTGAGTACTCTAACGTGTCAACACAATTTTATAGACACATTGAATGCGTGCAGTCGATTTCTTCAGTCTGGCGAACGTCAACAGCTCATCATAGCACCTGCATATAATGTAATTTTTGTCAACAGGGCCTCATCAAGTGTGAGATCCGCGGGACGGCTTTATGCTCTCCCATAGTAGACTGCCCAGTACTCTAAATCGATACCCACTTTTTCTAAACACACATACCATTCATTGTATCATGATATCACCTTGAGTTTTTGCGTACAAGTATGTCAACTTTGTCAAGTATATTAGGGCAATTACGTCTTCATTGCAACGTAGTGATGTGTGGGCCAAAGTGTAGATGCCCTCATTACTTGAATGTTAAGCAATCTTTGTTTTCTGTACATAGTGCAAATATACTTTTTCTAAACATGCTCTTGGGAGAGCTTAATGCTCTTCTATAGTAGAGTTCCTAGCAGTCTATAAATTTGGTAGAGGGCTATGGGAGGGCTTTATGCTCTCCCAGGGTAGAGTATCTAGTACTCTAAATCGTTGCCCGTTTTTTTTCTAAACAAAGAGTTTTGGGGTACCGTGGTACGTATAATCCTTGGGAGAGCTTTACACTCTCCCATAGTTTAAAAGATGGGGGGGGGGGGGAAGGGGGCACACCCGCGCATGTGCCCGCGGTTGCAAGAACGGTGGCCACATTAGAGCACTTCGCGGGCCGATTTTTCAAGCCCGGCCCGACAACATCATGCGTTGGCCCTCCCGGCCCGGCCCGGCCCGAGTCAGTCAGTTATGCCTTGAACATAAACGAGGCACTGTCCACCTGCCTCAGTCAACACGCATTCTAGTGAGTATTTTGGAACTTAGTTCAGTGTCACGACTTACTTTGGTATTCGTAACTCCAGAAAACGCTCCATGCGCTTGCAACACTGCTAAAAAAACGAAGATGTCTGCGCTTAGCATCGTCAATGAATACGGCACTTTCGCTTGGTGCTGCGCTGAGGTTTCTGGATTGTGTTTTCGGATGGGGTCATTTCTTTTAAGGATAAAGAGTGCACGGACCGCCTCATTTATCGGCATGAAGGATTTCACCGGTGAAACAAAGCAAACAGTTGCGCTGAGAGCGCGAACATCAAGTCTCTTCGGCGAACCGCATCAGAGTTACTTCAAGTTAAAAAACATGTCTAGCAAACCCGTGGTTGAAGATTGATTTATGAGTTTTAACGTCCCAAAACCACCATATGTTGTGAGAGACGCAGTAGTGCAGGGCACCGGAAGTTTCGGCCACGTGGGGTTGTTTAACGTGCACCCAAATCTGAGCACACGGGCCTAGAACATTTCCGCCTCCATCGGAAATGCAGCCGCCGCAGCCGGGATTCGATCCCGCGACCTGCGGGTCAGCAGCCGAGTACCTCAGCCACTAGACCACCACGGCGGGGCTCCGAGGTTGATGTCATCTGCTCATGCGTAGCGGGCCTCCGCGAAAGGGTGCTACCACTTCTGCACGGCGTTGGTATACGCTGCTGCAGGTAAGGCCCTAACAGTTTTCGAGGTAACTACGCTGCGGCTCGTGCATGCCGATCGCATGTATCCGATTGAGGTCCGTTGTCGCGTCAAAAGGTCAATACGCATGCCGCCCACTTGATTACAGAACGGTGCTATGCCCAGGCCGGTGTATCTGGAGATAAGACAAATCGTAGTTTTAATTGTAATAGAAGTGCTCTCTTCTTTCTATCTATTCGCCGATATATGTTCTTAGGTTTCGAATAATGAGGTCGTGAGCTCCGAGGAGTGGCTCGTTCCTAATATATATATATATATATATATATATATATATATATATATATATATATATATATATATATATATATATATATATATATATATATATATATATATATATATATATAAAGGACAGAAGTGTATGTGTATACCTAAGGGCTCGTTTTTCCGTGTTTTGACACAATGTTAATGAGATCTAACGGACAGTAATGCCAAGGAATGTACAGGAGAAGTTATTAGAACCAATGGAATGTAAATAAGAAGAAAGAAAAGTGGGTGAAAAAATAACCAGCCGTAACTTTCTTCAGGTTATTTTTTCACCCACTTTTCTTTCTTCTTATTTACATTCCATTGGTTCTTATAACTTCTCCTGTACATTCCTTGGCATTACTGTCTGTTTGATCTCATTAATATATATATATACATATCACGCTGTGTGCATGCAGTTCTGCCAAAGCTGGGTCTTCTCTGGTGGTGGTCATCCCTTCAAAGGTGCAAACATTGAAGACCTAGGCCATGAATCACCATAGGTAGAACCAATGTCTCTGGCGGGTGACATTGGCTGCCTCGTACGGACTGGTCGTGGCCCCAGTGCTTTTTGATTTGAAAGCACGGTAAACTTACTGAAAGACGAGATGAAGGAAGTAAGATAAAGATCAGATTAACTGTGACACAATATGAATACGTAGCGCAAGTCTATCTACATATTTTTCTTTCATACAAGATCGGTGAAAGGGGTCATTTCATTGCATTTAACAATTATTTGTTTTCATTTAGGGGCTTATAACTTTAGTGTCTCAAGGATTGCAACTTAGACGTGTGGCACTTCGGGCTAGGTATATGACATGACGGTAGTTATAGCGCGTTAAACAGAACGACGAAAAAAAAAAGACAAGAAGGAGCGCTCGTCTCCTTCTAATCCCTTTGTCCTCGTTCTGTTCTCGCGCTATAACTACCGCCATGAAGGATTGCATCCCGTAATAAGGCTCCTGCGGCGCAAAATGTTCGTAAGCTGACTTCGTTCATCCGAACAAGTTGGGAATAAGGTTCCCTCTTTCGGGAAGTCCCGTCCAGAGTTCCACGGGCCCTGGGTTTTGCCTTAATCCTTTTGCAAGTACGGAACCCTATCAGGCTCCATTCGGAATACGGCCGCTCCAGTGCTTCAGTACGTACCACGTTGCTGCACTGCCACTTCTCTCCACGCCCGTGGGGCTATCAAGCTGGCCCCTCACATCACGTGTTGGCCCGAAGCCAACATGGCCGCTTGCTGGCCGGCCTCTTCTATGTCTCCCATGCAACCCCGACCCGACGCTGTAGTAGCGGCTAGCTGCTTCGCTTTGAATGCGGGCCCAGTGTGCCGGCGCCGATTGCTGGCAGGCGTGGCTCTAATGGATGCGTGTTGTCGCGAGCATGAGGGAGTGCACCACCGCGGAAGGGCAAATGGGGGCTACAAGAAGATAGGTATGAAATGGTAGGGAGAGGGTGTGAGGTTGCTTAATACATCACCAGAAGGGAGAGGGGGCGTGCGGGAGTGCACATTGTGGCGCGCGCTCCTCGTGAATGATTAAACGCGACCGATGGTAGACGGAGCCGGTTGGTACGTAGGGGTGGAGTGGAGGGACAGGTGACTTAACTGCGGAGACTAATGATTCGAGGTAGAAAGAAAATAATGGAAAAGGAGTAGTTGAAAGCGCGGTACATCTTGCTCGGAGAGAGCTTGCCGGAATGTTAGGAAGCCGACACTTGTTCCGTGCAGTTAGCTACGCGCGCGTGAATGGTAGGGACCGCTCTTGTTTCGCGACTGCCATCGCCGAGGCAATGAGTTTCGTGCGAGCGCTTCAGAGAGAGATACTCGCTGCTGCTGGAGATCACTCAGTGGCCATTGAAACTTTATTTTAAACAGTGCATTAATGTATACGAGGTCGTCGCGATGTATTTCATATAGTTGGCCATTCATGCATGGAGCTATGTGATGTTGGGAGGCGGTAGTCTCGGCTTTTGAAACAACCTCAGCGAGTACCGTGCAGTCCGTTGGTGCGGGGTGTGAGCTGTTAAGCCTCGCTTCGTGGCCTTCACAGAGGCACCTAGCCCGGTGCAAAGAGCTGATGAACGTCTAGAAACTCGGGGGCGCAATCGTTTGCTAACTGGACGCTTCATCCGAAGCAGAGCTTGGTTCTAGCGCGAGTTTCTGTCTGTGGAGTTCGGACGTCCGCGCCATGTGACAGAATGAAAAACGGCTGTCTGTGGCAAAAAAACTTCCATTATTTCAGATGAAGCCTTCCGGGGCCGTGACTACACCGGTGCCCTGTTTCAAAGAGTGCCATCGTCGTCAGGGCTTACAGAAAGTTGCGCGCCCGCAAGTGAGCCACCTGTGTGTGTGTGTGTGTGGCTTCTGCTGAAAGCAATGCTCGCCAAGTTTAACACAATTTGGCTTGAACGAGAACCGCCAGCGCAGATGGGGCGGTGGATCCGCACGGTGGACTGCCAATCTCAGAAATGGGCGATCCAGCGGCTCGAGGGGGCCCTGGCCAGGCAGAGGAGAACGGGAACTCGTGACCCGCAAGCGCGGGAACATAAGTATCCTCTGTCGGGTCAGGTTCAACCTTGAGTTCTTGACCCAGTGTTCCTAGGACTGCATAGACGAGAACATTAGAAGGGTAGACCACGTTCTGCGAGGCCGGCGCCTACCTCCCGCAGGATCCTGTGAATAAAGTCTTTTCTCTCTCTCTCCTTGAACGGTAGCGTGCACACGCGCTTGCAAGGAAGCAAACGCACGCGCATTCGCTCACGCGCGTCGGTCAAACCGCACAAACCACGCCACTGGCCCACAGCCCACGCACACGTGTAGTGCTATCTTTTAAACGCATAAACGGAGCCACGAAAGTATGTATGTATGTATGTATGTATGTATGTATGTATGTATGTATGTATGTATGTATGTATGTATGTATGTATGTATGTATGTATGTATGTATGTATGTATGTGTGTGTGTGTGTATGTATGTATGTATGTATGTAATCTCCATGTGCCTTCACTACCACAAAAACATTCACGCACGCCCCGCCGCGGTGGTCAGGTGACTAAGGTACTCGGCTGCTGGCACGCAGGTCGCGGGATCGCATCCCGGCTGCGGCGGCTGCATTTCCGATGGAGGCGGAAATGTTGTAGGCCCGTATGCTCAGATTTGGGTGCACGTTAAAAAAACCCCAGCTAGTCGAAATTTCCGGAGCCCTTCACTACGGCGTCTGTCGTAATCATATAGTGGTTTTGGGACGTTAAACCTCACATATCAAACATTCACGCATAACTACAAAATCAAACGCGCACAGCTGCGCAGATTCATATCAACGTCACCGAATCTGCACAAAAATACATACATACATACATACATACATACATACATACATACATACATACATACATACATACATACATACATACATACATACATACATACATGCGTACATACATACATACATACATACATACATACATACATACATACATACATACATACATACATACATACATACATACATACATACATACATACATGCATACACACACACATACATACACACACATACATACATACATACATACATACATACATACATACATACATACATACATACATACATACATACATACATACATACATACATACATACATACATACATACATACATACATACATACATACATACATGCGTACATACATACATACATACATACATACATACATACATACATACATACATACATACATACATACATACATACATGCATACACACACACATACATACACACACATACATACATACATACATACATACATACATACATACATACATACATACATACATACATACATACATACATACATACATACATACATACATACATACATACATACATACATACATACATACATACATACATACATACATACATACGCACGCAGATGAACGTTACATATAGTCGCCGAAAACTTAAGCTATTCCATGCAGCAGCCAGTTTTTTGTCTGTCAGCACCGTACTACAGAACGAAGTCAGAAAAAATTTCTTTCAGGACATATGCTTTTTGGGCATACGCTTGCCTCCACCTGTTTTGAAACTTAATTCAGTTGTATATCAAAGATACACAGAAGAAGCTGCCACTTATGCACAGTAGCTAAATTTCTGGCCGCCTGAACGTACACCTATAGAACAAACTGGCACACGTGCAAGTCCAGCCGCTTTTTTCCTCCACACGTGCCCGCTTCAATCTGGAGCGTTGAGTCCATTCGGGGGTCGGTAAACTCGGCTCGAGACGAAGTCCCGGCGCCCCACCTCACACCAAAGAGGAAAGCTCAATAAATCATTAGCCTGAGTATTGTGGAGAGACGAGTGAATGAGAGAGTGCGATAGATAGATAAATGTATATAGAGAGATTGACTAAGAGAGGAAGAGATTGAGGAAAGTTGGCGACGATCGTAAGACAGTGTCGGATATAGAGTGCAGCGTATTTGGGGCGACGGAAAAGTTGCTCGCTGGAAACGGAAGCATTTTTTTCTTTCGTTTTCGTTTACATTTGCCGCGGAACTCCTCCTTTTGATTGTAATTTGTAGACGCTGCGCTGTCTCGAACAAGAAAAAAAAAGGAGGAAAAAGAAACAAATGCTGTCCCAATCATTGACTGTCGTTTGTTTTCTTTTTTTTTATTTTACGAGTGCCGGTTATATGATTCACACTGCTCCTACAATGTGCGTGTTTTGTTCGTGCATTTTCTTTGCCACATCAAAAAAAAAATAATAATAATAATCCGTGCTGCGGTACCACATTTTCCTAAGTGTACATTTTTTACCTGTGTCTATCTGTCGGTTTCCTTTTTCTAAACTTTTGTATTGTAGATGACGCCCTTCCTGCTTGAGCCTAATATTTCACTTGCAGGATTTCGAAATAAATAAATGAATAAATAATCAATAAAAATTAATAGCATCCTTAATGCATTCGTATAAGACAACTCGAATGCGAAAGTCATCTTGTTATCTTTCTTCGCAGCTGATCTGTTTCCTTTCCCGCGCTCTCCTTGCTCTCGGCACTGCACCTACTCTGCACTGCTCCCACTCTGCACTGCCTCCGTCCTGCACTGCCCCCACTATCGGAGGCATTGCAAGCTTTGTGCAGCTCACCTGGTCTTGTGATGACGTCATCAGTTTTCATCATGCGATCCTCCATCAAGACTACGTCATTGTGAAGTCAACGACGACGTCCCGACATTTGGTGATTTGTGACGTCATCTGATATTACCCCGTGATGATGGCATTCCCGCATCACTCGTGTTCACGCCGCCGATGGCCAGTTTCCGGGTAAGATGAGGTATCATAAGGTTTTCGCCTTGAAAAGAATTAATAAGCATCAAGACGTTTTGATGCTCCTAATTTGCTGCCACGTGTTACAAGCCTTGAGCCACGCTGCCCGCTTTTGCTCGCCGAGATGAGAGAGAGAGAGAGAGAGAGAGAGAGAGAGAGAGAGAGAGAGAGAGAGAGAGAGAGCGTTTCATTTCGCAGTATTCTTGAGCGTCGGTAACCGTGTCGGCGACGGAGAAGCCAACCTAGATACTCCCGCCTCGGTGTCGGCAATCAATGACGCTTCGACAGCACGGTGCGGCGTTAATGCCGGGCTGTGTGTGCCGCCAGAAGAAACAAAATAGGCTTCACCAAACCGTCGCCATCGGGCGCGATAGAGCAGTGAAAACAGGTCGTTCCGATGAATGCAAGCAGCAGCAACAGCCGTAGCAAGCGGCTTGAAAAGAAATGTCAGCCGAAAAAAAAATAGAAAGAAACCAACAATTAAGACACTGTGCGATGGTTAAGAGAATTCGGAACGCGGAGCAGACGGCGAAGTGGTATACTCAGACGACGTGACTGCTGCAGCAGACGACACGAATGGTGTCGTCGTTAGCGATGCTAACCCTAACGACCGCAAGGGGGAGCCCGAAGCGAGCGCTTATATCTTCAGACTCGATCAATCCTCAGGTCACTAAGTAAGCCTGGAAGGGAGAAAAAAAAAACAGAGAGCTTTTGAAACTTGATCTCGTCTTTGAAAAGCAGTACATTCGCAGGCTTTGCAGTTCTTTTTTTTTTCTTTTTAACATTGTCCTAGAGTTGTGTGCTTCATTCAGTTGCTTCAGTTTGATTTCTTCCTCGTTTAATTTGTCGTGTCTGTACGGTACCGAACGCTTTCCGAGCTGAGAAGAAAACGACCCAGGAAAGACGCGAAAAGGATTCGTTATTGTTACTTTCTTTCTGTGACGCGGTGAAATCTCTGATCGATTCCCACCATTAGCGCGAACCACTCGGGTGTTTTTCTTAAGGGCTGTCATGTGCACCAGGTATGAGCCATCGAATGATTTGGAAAGCCGAAATTCCTTTGTGAGAGAGTGAATGCATGTGCGCGCTCGAAGCATCTGGCATCGCAAGTTCTAGATATTGGTATACATCGATTGCATGCAGGTGACATCAGTAGCCGAAGGCAATGGTCAAACTGCATGATCAATATTTTGAAACTTCCGGACTTTAAATGAAGTTCATTCATTCATTCACTCACTCATTCATTCATTCATTCATTCATTCATTCATTATCGGAGAAAATGGCAACTGCAAATGGCGCCATTTCATTTAAAGTAAGCTATGGTTCCTTTTAGGAAACTCCGCAACACTTTTTCAACAAGGTCAGAAAGCGCTGCGTATCGGTAGTCGAGTCTCATAAGAAGACGCGAACCAAGCATTACAGCGGGGAAGGTGGCACAGAATTTACAAATAATTATCAAAGCTAGCTAGAAATCGCTCCGATACCTCTCCACAAATGATGCCATAAATCCAGATTACCGCGTCATAAACCCCAAGTCTATGGCCATTGGCTGACTTGAGCATCACAAGCTGCATAGTTAGCTTCGCCTCCGCGGGGTGCCGCCACCTTTCTCCCCGTACGCTCGTAACGTCACCTGCAGACCTTGTCTTACCCCAATCTATACATACCGTCCAAGATAGATCCCGACACATACGCACCACAGTGCAAATTCTGCGCCAGTAAAACAGCAACCCTGTACCACATGGGATGGGAATGCCCACACAATCCACCTCTACAACCCAGAGCACAGCACAACACTGTAGGGTGGGAGGCAGCTCTGTCCAACTAGGATCCGAAGACCCAAGAGGCCCTCGTGAGACGAGCGAGGACAGCGGCCCGTGCCAATGTGATCCCGGACTACGGAGCCCACTCACCAACACTCCTTCCTCGGTCGCAAATAAATGTTTTATTCTCTCTCTCGTAGTCAAAGAGAAAAAAAAAAAGTCTTAAGGTCATGGCTCGTGGTGACGAAGGGGTCCCTTGTCATCCCCCTCTCCTTAAGCGTGCGCAATAGGGGCAGGGGGGGCCCGAAGGGGCCAGGGAGAGGGCTCAAAGTTAGTTATCCATGCATTGATATCATAGGGACGGGGTTGCAAATTCAACCCCTTAAGTTGACATGATAGAGAGGCGGGCGCCAAGCCAGCCCCATGAAAAGACATTATAGGGAGGGGATGCAAAGTTAGACCTATACATTGACATGAGAGAGAGGGGGGTGCTATGGTGGGTCTTAGCCCCCCCCCCCCCCAACCTGAAGGGGAACCCGGTGCATATTTATGCCCCTCTCTCTGTAGCTTCAAGCGCACTCGCTAGCGCGAGAGGAGACAGAGAAAACGCTTGAAGCCGGCTTGAAAGATGCTTCAAAACGCTTGAATCCCCCCAACTTCGCTTGCACTTGACGGATTCGGCAGACAGTTCAATTCAATAAGCTAATTTGACGAAGCAATTCAATGGCTACTTGCAAAGCAGTTACTCAGAAAACTGTTTAAATGCATAAACATGTATATGTCGGCTGAACTCGAAGTCTGCCCGTTACCGCACCTTTGTCTGGTAATGCGACGCTTCCATAATACGAGCGTGCACGCACAAGGTACACAAAAACTCGCACAGGACTAGCAGTTGTCCCGAATCTATATATATGTTCTCCTCAAGTGTGCTCGATAGTATTACAGAAAGATTTTGTCAGTACCAATTCGTCCACTCAAAGGCACACATTGATACCGCAATGTGTTTAGAAAATGTTTATTTACACTATGTAAAAGAAGTCATACATGATTAAGATTTCGTTTATTCAGGGGTACAGACACTCTGGCACAGATATGTGCCACGCCAAACTTCATACAACATTGCCTTGTTATACATGACCTAGATAGGTTAAGGAAAGTTTACTGTACCATAGACAGTCACGTCAATAACAATTCAACATAGCATCATGACATGTAACTAGACCGAAACAGAGCTCAGTTACATGGACACAAAACTTGAACCACTGTGGAGACAAGACGCCCAAGCAATGCTTAACAAACGTATACGTATACACACAAAGAGAGAGAGAGAGATTTGTCACGAAAGGATATGTACGCATATTCACATTAGATGGCAAACAAACATGTGTATTTTGAAAAAAGTCTCTAACTGGGAGAAAGATGCATTAGTCCTCAGAAATAAAAGTGAAGGTTCCGAAAACAATTTCCAATTCGTTTACGCCATATCTGTTAGAGGAGGCTACCCTGATGGGCTCAGAGGCCTTCGTAGTTTACCTAGGAAACTGCTGCACTCTTGCCATATATACTTCAACACGCACGACAACGTAGAGCTAATGACGAGCAATCTGAAACGTATGTCTGGTTGCGTTGTCCTTGCGTTGCCCTAATTTCGAAGAACCATCGCTCTTTGTCGAGTCGCTATAACAAGCGAGCCTGGTCGAGGCTTGTCTGGGTGCAACCAGTTCGAGCCCGTTAATTATTAATGCAGTGGCTTCAGGGATCAGTTTCCTTGATCAACGACTTTCCGGATACGCCTCTTATATTGCGCTGTGCCGTTTTAGGGGCAAAACATTTCAGGGCAGAATCTTGTCTGTCCGAGGTGTCCGTCACTGCGAAATTCGTGTGAGACGCACCAAGGTTATAGAAATATACAAACATTAATCATAATTGTCATGCAACAAAAACTAGGAGATCCTAAAGCTTCCCCTTTAGGAGCTGAACGCTATAGCGACATCATGTTCGTAGTGCGTACTTAAAACACTTGGTGCATCAAAACCTTTTGAATTCGCCTAAAAGGAATCGGCGCAGTAGCGTGCGTGCCCTTGTAGTGGAGTACCGGCTTTCAACCACAGAGCCATTATGATAATCACATACTCTGACGTCCGTTGGCAATGGACGCTTGCACCGTTCATTATTACTACAACATTTCATGTTGCATTGTGAAGCAAGTATGCTGGGCGCGTGTGTTTGTGAAGCATGAAAGCTACTTTCCCTGTATTTACAAGCAGAGGAAGTCATTTTCGCTGCTTTCTGAAGCGGAGGCGTGGCCGTGTCGTAAGACTCCCTCTTTTCACGCAAACAACCCCGGTTCGATCCTTACTTGAACCCAAGAAACCTTCGTTCTGCCCGCAGTGTGCACCGGGATTTTTTTACGATTTATTTATTCTATTCGCATCTTTCTCGTTTTTTCGGTCACGCATAACATGATGATATTTCGCTCACAACCAACGACGCCGACACCGACGCCGGAACTTCTGCGAAACGAGCTCTTTACGCTATCGCGTTAGTATAAGGCACCTGACTTCAACATAGACATTATGAACCTTTCATGGCATTCTTGTTTTCCAATGATCCATGACACTTGTGCGTGAAAACAAGTGCGTCTTATACACTGTTGCTAACGTATCACTCTTTTTTTTTTTTGGTATGCTTTTGGCGTCTATTCTAGTATTGATTATGATATCAACTGGCCTTATTTTGCTGTCTTTTACCGAAGAAGAACTCCGTGAAATGGCCACTGTTGTACACAAACTGATATAACATGTTTTCCTTAATACGACCCATGCATTCTGATTGATTGATTTGTGGGGTTTAACGTCCCAAAACCACCATATGATTATGAGAGACGCCGTAGTGGAGGGCTCCGGAAATTTCGACCACCTGGGGTTCTTTAACGTGCGCCCAAATCTGAGCACACGGGCCTACAACATTTCCGCCTCCATCGGAAATGCAGCCGCCGCAGCCGGGAATCGAACCCGCGACCTGCGGGTCGGAAGCCGAGTACCTTAGCCACTAGACCACCGCGGCGGGGCGACCCATGCATTCTTATAACTATATCTTGTTTTACGCTGTCTATTGGGCTCTCGTAAAGGGCCTTCAAGCACTTTCAAGCTCTTCACAACAGCTTTTCGCTTGAAGGGCCCTCAACAAATTGGTACAAAAAGTAGAAAATAAAACGATTGCAGTGACCTTTGTGCGCCCCGTAACTGAAACAGAATCGTTCCAGTGCAAGCCCAACGCCAGCCATGAGGTATGATCCTCCCCCCAGGAGATAAGGGCGCGCGAGAGATAGCCCACTCCCCTCCTCTCCGCAGGCCAAAGTACGCGTGAGAGATGAGAGCTGTGCGCTCATTGCGCCATCTTGCTGATAATGCTGATAACACAGTAGCCCCCCCCCCCCCCCCGAGATGCCCGCAAACAGCAGAAAGCGGTAAATATAAATAGCTTGCCGTTTGAACGTTGAAGCAGGTACCGTTTGATAGCTGAGTGGATAACGCCTCGCATTCACGACATGGAGGTCCCACGTTTGGTTCCACGCGCTAGAGTCTTGTTCTGTACTTTTTTTTTCTTTTTGCTATTTCATATATATAAATGCGCCTACATATGCGGGGCATGACGTCGACGCCGACGCCGGTGGCGAACGGAGTGTCTATATAATTGCTAGCGCTATAAAATCCTGATAGATTGATTCACTCGTAAATCACTCGTCATCGTTCACTTCGTAGAGTTGTGCGCTTTTTTTTTTGTAAAGAATGCGAGCAGCTTCCGTGATTCACAACAGCAACAAGCTATTGCTCAGGCCGTTCCGTTCGCGTAGAAAGGGTGCATTAAGAGAAAGGGCCGGGTGTGACAGGCAGGAAATCAGTGCTCATTGCAAGGAGAGATTTGAGGCTTCTGCATTAAAGGAAAGGAGTGCACACTTAACGGCTTATTCTCTTTGTTGGATACAGTATTAGCGAGACCTAACATACAGTCGTGCCAACCAGAGTATAGGGGGTATTATTAGAAATAATTGTAATCTGAATGTGAAGAAAGAAAAGTGAACGAACGGATAACTTGCCGTGGGTAGGCGCCGAACCTGTGGCCTTCGAATAACACGCCCGATACTCTTATCAACCGAGCTACCACGGCTGATATCCCCCCGTCCGCTTTATGGGGCATATGTGTGCAGTAAACGTGAGGGAGTCAGTATATATATATATATATATATATATATATATATATATATATATATATATATATATATATATATATATATATATATATATATATATATATATATATATATATATATATATATATATATATATATATATATATATATATGTGTGTGTGTGTGTGTGTGTGTGTGTGTGTGTGTGTGTGTGTGTGTGTTTGTGTGTGTGTGTGTGTGTGTGTGTGTGTCTGTGTGATCATGCTGTAATCACGGGACCATTTTTTTTTTGCAGAACTACCGCTGGTAAAAATTGCGTGTTTGATGAAACATCTAAGGCCTTCGCCTCAAAGCTGGTTGTTTTGTCAGGCCTAAAGTTTTTCGCCACAGTGTAACGAGACCGCAAATGTGATGCGCTGACGTAGGGACGTGGTTGTTAACCATTACTGAAGCTGACCCTCACAAGAGCCTTTCGAATTCGTGAATCATATGTACCACAACCAGAGGAACTGTATACCTGTGCCCGCAATTGGATTTGAGATGTGTAATTACTCGCGATTCTGCCCGTGCACTTACATAAGCTAATAACTTCGTGCCCACAGGGCTGTCGACAACCACTATGTAGGCAAACGGGGTTTAATAGGGGGCTGTACTGAGTAGTATAATGGCTCAAATGCGTAATAGCATAAGTCGAATAGCAGTACATCCACGATGCCGTGATCTTGCATCAATAATTGCAAATACTACACTATAAGCAGACACCGATCGATTATTGCGGCAAGTTTTGAGGTTCTTAAATGTTACCTAACTGTCTAGACGCTGTTAGAGAACGCCTGAAGGCGACTGCTCACACTGATAATTGCATAGCTTGCAACCATGACTCAGCACCATGCAGTAGAATGTGTATTCACGCCGCTGTTGTGTTCAAAAAAGTTCATTTCAACGTAGCACGTAACAAACAATTGACATAGTGGCTATACAAGGACAGCATATTGTTTAGAAAAAAAATTTAACGATTTTGAGTGCTTTGTACTCTACTATGGGAGAGCATTAGGTCATCCCTACATTTTCCACCAGATTTCTACAACAGAACATAATAAATTCAGGAATCGTGTGTTTGAAAATAGTCACAACATTGCCGCAAAAGCGAAGCAATGTTTGTGATATCATGAAACTAGAAGGTCACGCGCAGAACACAAAGCTGATCAAATGTTTCTTTAATCCTTCTTGAACGTATCCCATGTTTCTCACGCACAATTGACGCACGAAACGTACTCACGTATACAGATGCACGTGAGTAAGCGTTTCAGTTGTTACTTAGCTGTGTCTGAAACGCGCGCGCTTTTCGCAAGCGGAGACTGCAATGATTGCAGTGACCTTTGTGCACCGGGTAACTACGATATAATCGTTCCAGGTAAAACCCGAGGCCAGCCAAGACGTACGATCCTCCCCTCCTCCCCACCACGAGATAAGGGCGCGCGAGGGAGCATCGCTCCCCTCCTCTAAGCAGGCCAAAGTACACGTGGGAGATTAGAGCGCGCAAGACATGCGATCCTCCCCTCCTCCCCACCACGAGATATGGGCGCGCGAGGGAGCATCGCTCCCCTCCTCTAAGCAGGGCAAAGTACACGTGGGAGATTAGAGCACGCTCCGCCCCGCAATGTGGCGACGTGTGCTCATTGTGTCATGTCGCTGGTTATGCTGAAAACACGATAATTCCTCCCGAGATGCCTCCGATCAGCGTAAGTGATAGATATGAATATCCTGCTGTTTGAACAGAGAAGGTCTTGGTTCTTGGTGGCTCAGTGGTTAACACCTCGCGCTCACGATTCAGAGGACCCAAATCCGATTCCGCGTGCCGGAGTCTTTTTTGTCTTTTCACTTTCTTTCGTTTTCATATATATAGACACGTATACATATACGTCGAGTGACGCCGACGGCAAAATCCAGTCGAGAGTGTAATATAATTGCTATCACAATAAATATTTACGATTTCGAGTCTAAGTTACTTTACTACAGGGAGAATAAAGCCGTCCCGTGGGAATCACACTTGATGAGGCCATGGCGACAAAAGTTACGCTGTGAACGAGCTCATGAAGACGCATAATAAGCCATGTACCCACCTGTACGGCTGCACCCAACTTAAGGTATGCCATGCCGATGACGTTAGTTATAACCACAGCGTTGCGTACCTCATACTCAACCATGGGAGAACAATAAGCCGTCCCGATTTATGTGTTTAGAAAAAAATGCTTAACGATTTAGAGAACGCGGTACTCAGCTGTCGGAAAACATAATGCTGTCCCGCCTATTTAGAAAAAGATTATTTACACTATGTACAAAAAACAAAAGCTTCATAACGTTTCAGTAATGGGTCCCAGAGAGAGAGAGAAGGAATGTAGGAAAGGTAGGGAGGTTGACTAGACTATGCGTCCAGTTTGCTACCCTACACATGGGGAGGGGGAGGGGGAGTAAAAGAGAGAGAAGGATAGACACATGTCACATCACACACACAATGCCGAGTTTCACAGGTGGTCCCTCAATGAAGTTGCTGACAAGTATCTCAGGAGGGCTCGTGTGGCTTTCTGTGCTGATGTGCTGCGCGACCAGGCTCCTAAGATCTTTCCTTCATTAAAGGGCCGGTCATCGAGTCTATTCAAGGCACACTGGAGAGTCCGGCGATCTTCATCAAATTGGGCACAGTGGCACAAGAGATGTCCAATAGTCTCTATACAGTTGCAGCTTTTACACATGGATGAATCCGCCATGCCAATGCGATGGCTGAATGACTTAGTAAACGCTACCCCAGTCCACAGCCAGCACAGCATTATAGCGTCACGTCGAGAAATCTTGGATGGCAGTTGTTTCTGACCCAGCTTCCTCGAAAACCAATCGGAAACGATGTATACAACAAACACGGACGATAGTCAAACTTCACGTGGGATGTGGACAAGTGAGGCCGTCAAAAGTGCGCCGGTAACTTTTTGTGTTGTATGGGTCGTCGTCCCCCCCCCCCCTCCAAAAAAAAAAAACTGCTTTCACAATCACAGACTCGTCGTTGGTCATTGATTATTTCATGATAACGTTATCTTTTATCCGAGAGATTTGGCATATTGCATTGCCACATTCTAATGTTGTGTCGACATGAACACGTTACTATCTTTGTTGCCTGCAGTAACAGAAGCGCCGCGCTTCTAGTGAAGGTCTGATTACCTGCGTAGTGTAAGGAAGCACTTAGGAGGAAGCATTTCGCAGTGCAATCAAGATACAATGATGAGGAATAAAAAATAAAAATGAATAAAAAGTAAGAAATAGAGAAGGAAAATAGGAAGGAAAGAGAAAAATGAAACAGACAGAGGGGGAAAACGAAAGAAAGAAAGAAAAAAACAAACAAACAAACAAAGAAAAAAATAAAGAAAGGTAGAAAAAAAGAGAAAAGAAAGAAAGAAACGCACAACAGCAAGCTTCGCTTCTCTACATTTCCGAGGTCAGGCATGGGCTCCACAAGGTTTTGCATTTACATTTGGGTAGGTTCTCAACGCCTTCCACGAGTATCCTTGTTTATTGTCAGTAACGTAAGTCACAAAAACTATCGCAAGCCTTGGTTCGATAGAAGAATGCCTCCCGTAGCGCAAGTACTTATTTAGTAATTTGCTCGTCGATAAAGAAGCGACCAAATGTCCTTCTCATAACGTAAGTTATGAGAAGGGTCCTTTAAAAACGCACCACTAAGGGAGCGTTTTGCGAAGCAAATCTGTCAAGTGTATCTTTCACACGAGATGCTGTGGGAAACATATCTCCGTCCTCCCTCTCCTCCGCATTATGGAGAATCATGCGCACGCCTAAGCTGTATAATCGTACACAGAAAGAAACAGTTGCACTATGAACCTATAATTAAGCATCAAATATTTCCCGTAATATCCCCTCTACGGATATCATCTGCCCCTGGCGGCTCTGAATAAATTTTCATTGTTTCTTCGACACCCAGGGGGGTAGGTAATGATTTGTTTGGGGTGGGTGGGAGCACCACCTTGGTCTGAAATGGGGTCCGCACAATCAGATATGGTAGAGTGTCGTTCTGTGCTCTGTAAGTCATGGCAAAAAAAAAGAAAGGCAGATCCCACGTACAGTGGGAATCGATGATATGCGTATAGCACGAATGAGAAGGGTGATAGGTCACTCTTAAATCGGCACAACGTTAAGAGGTGGAAAAAAATTATGCCGTACATAACTTCCATGTCATGATTGTCATGTTTGGACGTTTCATTTACCTTCGTTATCTATTAACGTCACCTGATACCAACTTTGGTATATATGAAGTTAGCGAAACCGCTGCGAGCGTGCTATGAGCGAAGCATGTAGTCATGTGTTACACGAAATCCATATCATGATTGTCAGGACGTTTCATTTACATCGATAGTCCATTCACGTCATGTATTACCAAATTTAGTATATGTGTAACTATTGAAACGGCAGCAAGAACACCACTAGCGTAGCATGTAGTCACGTTTTACATGATACGCCCATGATGACTATCAGGTTTGTACGTGTCATTTACCTTCGTCGTCCATTCGATTCCTGCGATACCAAATTTGGTACATGTGGAGCTAGCGCAACGGCGGCGAGTGCGTAATGAAGAGCTCAATATACCCCGACGCAAAGTTGACGCCCGCACAGGCTGGGCGTAGCGATGCCCCCCTAGCGAACGGCAAGCACCTCTGCAGTGTGACGCCAGGCGCGACCTGCGTCCGTCGGTGCGGCCCGGTGGCAACTGGGGCGAAATGCGACATGCTGCAGTTCGCGCTGACGACGTTACTTAGACAGCACCGCGTCTGCCTCTCTTCGTGACGGAGGGATGCCGTGTGTGCTCAAACGCGCATGCGTCAAAGCAACGCAGCGCGGCGCACGCCTGTGAGTATACGACATGCAGATCCACAATGAAGGCCAGTGGCCAGATCCACTGATCTTTGCTAGATGGATATCGGTGCCTGGCGTGGCATCGCCGGCGTGACACGATAAAACGAACGCTGGCGCGCACGCGCGTTGGCCCACGTCGGAGTGTATTGGCGCCTTGAGTGTGGCGTGTATTGATGTTCTTACATGACACGCATCTCATGATTATCATGTTTGCACCAATCACTTACCTTCGCCATTCATTCACTTGACGTAATACAAAAATTTTACATGTGGAGGTAGCAAAACGACCGCGAGCGCATCATGAGTGTGGGATGTAGTCATGTTGTTACATGACACGCATGTCATGATTACCATGTTTGGGCGTGTCATTTACCTATGTCGTTCGTTCGCGTCACGTAATACCGAATTTTGTACACGTGAAGCTAGCGCAACGACCGCGAGCGCATCATGAGCGTAGCATGTAGTCATGTTTTTACATGACACGCATCTCATGATTATCATATTTGCACCAGTCACATACCTTCGTCATCCATTCACGTCCCGTAATACCGAATTTCGTTCAAGAGAAGCCAGCGAAATGGCCGCGAGCGCCTCATCAGCATGGCATGTAGTTATGTTGTTTCATGACATGCACCTCATGATTATCATGTATGCACCAGTCACAAACCTTCGACATCCATTCACGTCCCGTAATACCAAATTCAGTATATGCAAAGCTAGCGAAATGGCCGCGAGCACATCATTAGTGTGGCATGTGGTGATGGTGTTACATGACAGGCATGTCATGATTTGGTGTTAGGGTCTGTCGCTTGTGTTCGCCCTGCAGTCATGTCATACCATACCAGTTTTGCAACTTATGTGAATGAAACCACAGCAAGAGCAGCAAGACCACGACATGTAAATGATTACATTTATGGCATACTTGTCGTAATTTTCCTGTTATGACTAGTCGGTTATGTTCCCCGTAAAGTCATGTTATATCATACCAAGTTTTGTATCGGTACCATTATCCAAATGGCCAGGAGAGCTAAAAGTCGTAGGCGGATAGATAGATAGATAGATAGATAGATAGATAGATAGATAGATAGATAGATAGATAGATAGATAGATAGATAGATAGATAGATAGATAGATAGATAGATAGATACGCCCAGTGTCTCCGAAGCTCGCCAAGAAATGTTCGCACTTAAAAATCACAGCATATTCACAGAAGGAATGATGATGAGTTGGGCGAAGCGTCCATCCATGTGTCCATCCGTCCGGACGGACCGATGAGTAGAGACACGGATGGACGGAAGAACGGATGGATGGACGACCAGCTGGATGGACAGAAAAACGGACGAACTGAAGCACGGACGGACGAACAGACAGGCGGATGGAAGCATGGACGGGTGGACGGAAAGGCCAAACTCACGGACGTATGGATGGACGGATGGACACACGGACGGACGGATGTTTCTCTCCACTCATCATCAGTCACTGCGTGGCTATGCTGGAAAACCTCTAACGCCATCTAGTCATATTTACATATACACACGCTGCCCTCTATTGAGCAACTCATAAACTAGAGGTCACTACTACTACAGAGGAGGGAATGACCCAGGGCAATAAAAGCTTCGCTCCTAAAAAATATAATTTACGGGGGGAGGGGGGAGGTGTGCCACTTTTGGCTACGCCACTGTGGATGCCTTATTTTTTTTGAAGAATTTCTGAAGTGATAACCGGAACATATGTATGTATGTATGTATGTATGTATGTATGTATGTATGTATGTATGTATGTATGTATGTATGTATGTATGTATGTATGTATGTATGTGTGTATGTATGTATGTATGTATGTATGTATGTATGTATGTATGTATGTATGTATGTATGTATGTATGTATGTATGTATGTATGTATGTATGTATGTATGTATGTATGTATGTATGTATGTATGTATGTATAACCACAGTAGTGATTCGGGCAACCAGCAAGAACCACAATGTTTTAGTAGAATTCCATTAATTGCCAGACAACGCAATGACGTTCTTCGGATGTCCCTAGGATGCGCTGCTGAGAATGTACGTGAAGTTTTAAGGATGCCCTAATTAACTTACGGAAACCTCCTATATGAGACAAAAAACGGGATCTATAGGACTTGCTTCCTACAAGATATCTTGAGATTATATTTGAAATATATTTGGATAATACACATTGCATTATCATCCACGCAGGATTTAAATGCGATTTAATAGGAAGGACTAACTGTCTTCTTGAAAGTCTCACAGTTATTAAATGTTTTCAAAACGGCTCACCAACGTTTCCTGCGCGTACTCTTCCAGAGATGCAATTAACTCCTGCTTTCTCACGCTAATGTAGGCCTATAAATATGTTCAGTGGTTCTGTTGCTTTGATATTTGCTTGTTATATTCCAAATCTTGGAAACGCGGTTAACACTGCTGCAACAGGCTTATGATTACACACCACAGGAAACAATGCACCAGAAAAATGGAGGCACTGAATGTGGCATACAAAAACAACAAAAAAGGAGGATTGAAACAGTGATAAAAGCACAAGTATTAGTACAGGCAACGCGAAGAATCTACAACAGTAACTGACCTTCAGCATTATCTTATTAGTCGAAAAAGTAAACTTTTTTTTTTTTTTTTCGCACGGCAAGTTGTTCAGTAGCATGGCGGATTTAGGTCCCTGAGGCCTTCTCCACATCCTTCTAGGTGAATTTCAGTGGAGCATACATGCACGACTCAAAGATAAAAGTGGTCAAATCAAGAGAAATAGCCGGAATCATTAGAAATGCTTCATATGTCCGATCACAGCTACATCGCCGCATGAAAACAAAAAAGGAAATCGTGCCATTCGCATATGCGTCCTCTCTATTAAAGACCGGGGAGCCCATTACACCTCGATCATGCAAAACGAAGTCCGGAATCGGTCACGCGACTTTTTTATTGGAGTAGTACGCCGCGCTCATGCCAGATGAATCGCTGGAACTCCACCCGTGAGACTTTTTAAATTCCGCGCACAACGCGCACGTACCAACGCTGGCAGCGAGGGTAGTGGCGCCATCGTGCGGAGTTCTCGCAAACTGGGGCGTCGGTTGGGCGAGTGCCTTCGGCGCTGGCCGATGCGAACGCACGTGGAGGTGAAGCAAACATCAGCAAAAAAGGAAACGAGAAAGGCCTGTCCGAAGCCGCTCCCCACTTGCGCCTGTTGCTTGACACGCGGAAAAAGCGTGCGTGTGAGAGCAGCGCTCGATACCGCAGAGCGGCGTTAGTAAGGGCCGCCCCCAGTGGCTTGCAAACGTGGCGAGCGCTTGAAAGACGGTGTCGGCTTCGCGAGCCCGTTGCCGCTGTGTTACAATTTTTTTTCCCAACGTGCGCGTTGCCCCGTTGGACTTCTTCGCTCCGTTTTGTGTTCCTTGAAATCCTTCTGAACGGCCTGTGGAAAGTCTTCTAGTTTCTCCGAAGTTGTTGTGCGCGGCCACGACGGTGTTGTGACAGCGGTGAAATCGACTTGACGATTTTTTTTTTTACCTCCGGAGAACGACAGCGTCGGATCGGAACGTCAGAAGTGGTGTCGAACCGAAAGTTTATTTTTCGTCCGGGAACGCTACGGTCGTGTCGTGTCGCTTTCGTTAGCGTTCCAATACTACGCGTAGTGCGTGCAGGGCGAAACGAAAAGCAGACGAACTCCAATTTGTGGTGTCGTCTGCAACTTTTTTTTTTCTTATTCGGCACCCCTCGTACTACCAAGCAACTCGCTAGCGTGTTTTCTGTTGTATTTTTTTTTCTTCCAAGTTTCTGGTGGCACTGTGCGGTGGTGTTTCGTTTGCACTTTTTGTGTTGAATCGTTCCACATATTTCTTCTTTATTTGTTCGCCGGTCATCGCTTCGTCGCGACTGGAAGACATCGCTGAGGTAAGTTTTATAACTTCACTTCTTACTTTAAACTTCGTTACCTTCAACCAAGACGAGTTCACAGGTGAATGCTTCACGGACATCGAGTGCAGTCACGTCAAAACGAATGTTCCTCTGCGTACAGCCGGTCAAACTTAACTATTGCGCACAGCGGCCACTTTTTTTGTCTGTCAGCGCCGAATCGTGGAATGAAGTTGCGAAAAATTGTTTTGTGGACATGCACTTGTCCTCGTCATTTTTGGATCAAAGTTTAGTAGTATGGCAATGATACACAGAAAAAAACGGCCACTCATGCACGATAGCTGAAGATTTCGCCGACTGCACAGTTGTAAGCAATAGTAGGAGGTACGCTCAAGTTACCTTCACAAAAATATACTGGCCAAACGCATTCGCCATGTGCAAGAGGGCTCATCGTGCTAAATTGTCGATCGGAACTGCACCTCTGGCTAGCAAGTACGTCCCCTTCGTACGCGCACATAACAAGTAACCATCGCTTAAGCACGAATTAACTGTTCCTTTTGAAATTACTCAATGCTAAAAGCATAGATTTTGATGAATGTTCCTTTAGACTACCGAAGCGCAAGTTACGGCAAGGAAGCGATGTTTTGTATTTCGATATTCGGATGTACGATCGAAAGCTCGTTCGTGTGAAAGCTATGGAAACGTCGAACCCAACCACGCGATTGCCTGTCGAAATGCGAACTGGAAGATCTCTTGTTAGTCACGGATGCTTTTCGCTTTCGCTACGCCTTTTTTGTTTTTTGTTTTTTCATGTAGACACCTCTATCGCGCATCTCCGTGAAAACCCGCTAGCACGCCACGTGCGCTGTCAGCTGTTAAGCCCGTATTTTTACTTTTTGTTTTTGTTTTTTTCACCGACCACTCTCGGCTTGTGCGCGCTCCGGCGTATCCGTTTGCATTTATTCGCTGGCGCTCGTGTCCTCGTGTTGCAGAGATTCGAAGTCTTTATTTTTCCGATCGTAATTCACGTAGCTAGGATTTCTGAACGTTTCAGCGCGTACCCGCCACGATGGTCCGGTGATTATGGCACTTGAGTACTGGCCTGCAGGTCACGGTGCCGAGTACCGGCCGCATTTTCGATGGAGGCGAAAATGCTTAAGGCTCGTGGGCTTTGATTTGTGTGCACGTTATAAAACCGGAGGTGAGTCTAATTTCAGGAGCCCTCCACTGTACGGCTTCTCTCGTAAATCATATCGGGGATTTGAGACTCAAAACCACTGACAATTTTTTTTTATGTATTAGTACTCCAACACGGCGAGATTTCGTAGCCACCAGACTGAGCGTAGCAATACAGTTTGATTTACGCAGCAAAACACGAAGAAAAAAAAAACAAACAGCAAGAAACAGCGAGATCGTTTCATGCGGCGAAAGTGAGAGCACGCAGTTAATAAGTGTCAGATCTAGTTTGTTCAGAAGAACTGATTTACAATTCAGAGCACTGCTCTATTATACGAGAGCTTCTAAGACGTCCCACTTTCAACAAGCCACATGACAAGCATAGAAAGTTGTGTTTAGTACAAGGGTTTGACCAAATAGTGTAAAAATGTACTCTAATACGAGAGGGCAGTAATGCGTTTAAATAGAAGCATTTATTTTCGCAGACATCAGCAACATTCCAATATAACATTTTCTGTGCTTAGAAGAAGTGGTTGACGATTTAGAGTACTTGGTGGAAGAGCCTAGAGTCGCCCTGTGGGCCTGACGGTTCACGAAGTCGCGTCGACAGAACCTGCACTGTGCTCATCGGGAGAACGGCCACGACGCTTCGAATGAAGCCTGAGGACGCCGTCGTTTCAAGTACAGTATTCATCCTTAGAAGGCTTTCGTAATGTAAGTGGGTACTGTTAAGACACGCGTTCATCATCATCAGCCTGACTACGCCAACTGCAGGGCAAAGGTCTCTCCCATGATCCGTCAGTCAACTCGGTATTGTGCTTTCCGTTGCCACGTTAAATGTCACTGACCCACCTTACTTTCTGTCTCCCATGCGCGCGTTTACCCTCTCTGAGAATCCAGTCAGTTACCCTTAATGACCAGCGGTTATCCTGCCTACCTGTCCAGCCCATGTCCATTTCTTTTTCTTGATTTCAACTATGATATATCCATAACCCCGGTTTGTTCCCTGACTCACTCTGCTCTCTTCTTGTTTCTTTAGGCTACACCTATCATTTTCCTCTCCTTCGCTCCCTGCGTCGTCCTCAATTTATGCTGAACGCTATTTGTAAGCCTCCAGGTTTCTGCTCCGTAGATAAGTACGGGCAAGATGCAGCTGTTATATACCTTCCTCTTGAGGGTTAGTGGCACAGTACCATTCGTAATTTAAGACGCCTCCTACAAATACTATGCCTGGAACGTCGCTCTCTTTTCATTTGGGAGTATCCTGCCAGCACGTGGTCTCGGAGTCCATGGCTGCAGCCATGTGTTGCTACCGGTCGCCGCGTGAGACCGTTCGCCTCCGTATCGCTGACATTGCCGTACGCGTAACATCACGGCTGCTCGGAGGTAGCGGTGAGAGCGTTGCTGTGTTCGCACGGGGAGGCCGCCAGAGGCGCTCGCCTACGTACCGGAGGAGGAGGGTAAAATCTGAGGGCAGGGCAGCACGTTCGCGGCTCACGTTCCAGGCATAGTTTTTTTTTTTTTCTATGAGGCATCGTTTGAGAATGCTTGCCGAATTTGATCCACCTCTTCCGTATTCTTCTAGTTATCTCACTCTCATGGTTCGGCTCCGCGGTTACTACCCCTCCTAAGTGGACACTATCCTTTACAACTTACAGCGTCACTCGACCTATCGTAAAGGGCTGTTTTCTGCCGAGTCTGTTGCACATTACTTTAGTTTTGTGCATATTAATTTTCACGCATACTGTTCGACTTTCCGTGTCCAGTTCAGTAAACGTGAGCTGTAATTAGTCCCCTCAGTTACTCATCAAACAATGTCATCATCGAATCGCAGGTTACTACTCTTAATTAACTCTTATCCCGAACTCTTCTCAATAGAGGACCTTGAAAACCTCCTGTAAACACGCGGTGAATAGCATTGGAGAGGTAGTGTATTGCTGCCTTGCCCGCTTATTTATTGGAATTCTGTCGCCTTCTTTATGGAGAACTATGGTGGCTGTGGATTCCCTGTAGATTTCTCAAGGTATGTTTATGTAGGGAACTTCGTTGCCCACATACGTTACATGCGGGGCATACGATTAGGAAAAGTGTTAAACGATTTAGAGTACTTTGTACTTCACTATGGGAGAGCAGGAAGCCGACCCGAGAAAGTTCTTTCGTACGTCTTAACTTATGTTTGGATAAAGTGTGTTTAGAAAAGGTGTTTAATGATTTAGAGTACTTGACCGGTGTTCTACTACGGGAAAGCGTAAAGCCTTCCCGTGGGCTTCACACTATTTTAGGATCAATCAATCAATCAATCATTTATTTTCCACTTCAGGAAGTAGAGGGCATGGGAAGAAAAAAAGCTGTTGTGAGCTTGACTAGGCTTCCCAGCCGATTACAGTTCAGCATGCAGTGATGGTATACAGAAAGTGGCGTACATAAGTTTAAACACACAGAAAGCATACATTATTCTACACGCAATAAAAAAACATCAAACATAAGTTCAAAGCTGGCATCTTAGACATCAGCTCACCAAAAAAAGCATGAAGTGCAGACTTGCAACAATAACTGGCATTAATAAATGTCCGCTACACGTGAAGCCTACAGCCTTAAAAGAAAAGGCATAGGCGGTGGGGGGTTAGTAAAAGTGAGTAATGATTTAGAGTTCAGGGTACCCTACTATGGGAGAGCTTAAAGCTGTCCCGTGGGCCTCAATGTCCGTTCATGCCCTCGATGGGCTGAAGACCGTGAGCGGATTGTTTCCTTCGCAAGCCCAAGGAGCTTCGATGTGTGTTTAGAAAACGTTGTGAACGATTTAGAGTACTTGATACTCAACTATGGGAGAGCAGTAAGCCGTCCCGTGTAGTACAGAAAGCAAATAACATGTGTTTAGAAATAGTGGGTGTAACGATTTAGAGTACTAAGTACACAACTATGGGAGAGCAGAAAGCCGTCCCGTGTGTTTAGAAAAACGTTGAACGATTTTGAGTACTGGATACTCAACTATGGGAGAGCAGTAAGCCGTCCCGTGTAGTACGGAAAGCAAATGTGTGTTCAGAAGAAGTGGGTAACGATTTAGACTACTAGGTACTCTACTATGGGATAACGCTCCCTTGTGAATACACTGTTTTGAAATGTTGCCTTGAACGCTACAGTTGGTCGGGTGTCGGCTAAATCGACATCTAAAAGTTGAGCCGGCCACGTGCTCATTTGTGTGCGCTGTTTTCGCGTAAGTTACGTCTCTTTGTCGTTGAATTTTCGGCAGTCAGCAGTACTTGACACAGCAATGCGATCTTTTATCGAGGCATTTCACGTTATCGCATTCAGATGGTGCTTTTTGTTGTTGTGCGCTTCAGTTTCCGTCACAACTGGTACTACTGTCGAAACAGTTAAAGGCAACATTGAGCGTCCTCTGTGCTCTCCGTGGTTCAATTTTCTCTTTGATTTATTTGTTCGTACCGAAGCAATCCCCCCCCCCCCACCCCCTCAAAAAAAAAAAAAAATGCCAGCATAGCCACGGGGTGAACGATGGAGAGTGGGGCGAATCATCCGTACGTCCATTCGTTCTTGCTTCCGTCCATCTGTGTGACCGTTCATGCGTCCATCCGCCCGTCCGTGCGTGCGTCTGTTCGTGCGTCCGCATGTCCATTCGTGCTTCCGTCCCTGCGTCCGTCCATGCGTCCATCCGTCCATGCAGCCATCAGTGCGTCCGTCCATGCATCTGTCTGTGTGTCCGTTCGTCCATCTAGTCAACACTCCAAGTACCACCATCTCGCATCTTTTCATCATATATGCGTCCATCTGTGTGACCGTCCGTGCGTCCATCCGCCCGTCCGTGCGTGCGTCTGTTCGTGCGTCCGCATGTCCATTCGTGCTTCCATCCCTGCGTTCAACCATGCTTCCACCCCTGCGTCCGTCCATGCGTCCATCCGTCCATGCAGCCATCCGTGCGTCCGTCCATGCATCTGTCTGTGTGTCCGTTCGTCCATCTAGTCAACACTCCAAGTACCACCATCTCGCATCTTTTCATCATATATGCGTCCATCTTGTGACCGTCCGTGCGTCCATCCGCCCGTCCGTGCGTGCGTCTGTTCGTGCCTCCACATGTTCATTCGTGCTTCCGTCCCTGCGTTCGTCCATGCATCCACCCCTGCGTCCGTCCATCCGTCCATGCAGCCATCCGTGCGTCCGTCCATGCATCTGTCTGTGTGTCCGTTCGTCCATCTAGTCAACACTCCAAGTACCACCATCTCGCATCTTTTCATTATATATGCGTCCATCTGTGTGACCGTCCGTGCGTCCATCCGCCCGTCCGTGCATCCATCCGCCCATCCGTGCGTGCGTCCGCATGTCCATTCGTGCTTCCATCCTGCGTTCGTCCATGCATCCGTCCCTGCATGCGTCCATCCGTCCGTGCAGCCGTCCGTGCGTCCATCCATGCACCTATCTGTGTGCCCGCCCATTCGTCCACCTATTCAACACTCCAAGTACCACCATCTCGCATCTTTTCATCATATATTGCTCATATAGAAGCACCGCCATCCAGCGGACATTCCAAGGACTGAACGAGAGGAGGCACACGAATATTTTTTTACGGCTTGCGCTTCGTGTCTACTTCCCTACTTTAACCACCTCAAGTTCAGGGTATATACTAGTTCACTGTATTCATAACACTGCAGCCCAACGCTCGCTAAACCTTTCTTAAACCAAGGAGGTTCGCCCTACGAGTAAAACGTAGCAACCCTTTCGTGTCAGATAGTGCCTAATGTACATGCCAATGGCTGCTAATGGTTAATGAGAGACAGGAGAATTCGGCTTTTAGTAACGCGCACGCTGCGAATTTTTTTTTTTTTTTTTTGTTCATCAACGCACAGGAGAAATCTCCCGCCGGCACCACCTTGCAAGTCAAAGCGTAAGCCTGGTTACGCACTATACTACGAGCGACGAACGGGTGCCGCTTTAAGGAGCTTCGCCCCTAAAAAGTTCTCTTGTTTCGTTTATACAAGTAACACATCGTGCACGCGGAAAACACCTACATCGTACTGTTTGCCTTAAACGAAAGCACGGATATTACTAAGCAAAGACCCCTCGCAGTGACCAATCTTGCCCTCTTTCTTTCCCGAAAACACTGTGTTGCACGGCGTTATTGCATATGTTCTTGTCGTTCGGATTGTTCTTCCGATAATATGAATATTCGCATAATACGACTGTCTCGAAGTTCGGTTTTCTTCGTCCCAAAACCAAAATATAATGGTTAGACACCATAGTGGTGGGCTCCCGAAAATTAGACACTCCGGTGTCCTTTAACGAGCGCCGACGTCACACGTGCCTCGAGCACTTTGCATCCATCGAAAAGCGACTGCTGCGGTCGGTGTCGAACCCACGACCATCGGGTCCACTGCAGAGCACCGCAACATCTACACCGCCGCCGCGAAATATGCACGTTTCGGGACGTCCGAAAAGAATCACTTGATCGAATGCCGAATCGTGACGTATACAGGATGGCGCCGACGTGAACGCGTCGTGTGTATAGTGCCTTGCGATTGATTACCGTTAATGTTTGACAAGAAACGTGGTCCGATAATTAGTGAGTGACAAGTTGCGACCTTCTCCTGCCGCGACCGGCGCGTAATTGTCCTTGCGAAATCCTTCAGCGAAGTGTCAAGCGCCTTCATGATGGCGGGCAGCGTCCTTTATACGCCTTACTGCAGGCCATTTGGCGTAATCTTTCATTGTGATGCAATGTTGTTACAGTGTAGCCTTGTACGTATGATTTTGCATTACGTTTTTAGTTTATTTTATCGTGTTATCGTACTGTACGTATTACACAATTAAAAGCCCTACAGTGCTTACAATGCCGTCAGAGGAGGAGGAGGAATACACTTTATTGTCAGAAACCAGCAGGTTTAGGCGGCCGGACGTAGGCCTCACTTTAGGGGACATCAAAAAACGCTTGCTTTTTTCGTGAAATTTCATTTGGAAATTAGTGTACTGAGATTTGGGTGCACGTCAAAGAACCCCAGGTGGTCAAAATTTCCGGAGCCCTCCACTACGACGTCTCTCATAATCAAATGGTGGTTTTGGGACGTTAAACCCCACAAATCAATCAAATCATTTGGAAATTAGATAAATCGTTAACTGTGGGTAGCAAAAAAAAAAAAAAGGTCTATCTCGTAAACTTTTCACCACGGCCATGTCAAGCAGCATCACAGTGTTTCCTTGTTTTTTGTTTAAGTATTTTGTTATTTCTGTAAAGAAATCAATTGAATTTCAAGAGTATATTACGTGTATTACGTCAACAGTGTACATTACGTGCAATTCACAACTAATAAAAAATACACGCAGTTGAATAATTTCATTGTATATCTGCGAGGGTTGAGGTTCGTTCATACAAGGACAGATCAGCTATTAATATGCCGTGATTATCAACTTAATATATTAATCAACTATGAGTAACCTGTTGAGGTTTGTCAATGTATAGTAACTAGGAGTATTAATGTCGGAAGGGATTAGTATCTTTATAATAGCGTAATATATAGGCAGCTCCCTAATGGCACTAGTTACTCCTGCAAGAGGTGTACTATCTAGTGATTTTTACAGCGATAAGCCGATGCGCACGACCAGATCTCGATTACCACGTTTTTTATTTTGTTTTTCTTTAGTTATCGGTATCTTTCTTCCGTCGCGGTCGTGTAGTAGTGATGGTGATCGGCTGCTCACCCAAGGTCGCGGGTTCAATTCCGGCCGTGGCGTTTCAAAGTAGGCGAAACGCTTTAGTGAACCATCTATTGCGTCATGTAAGGGCACGTCAAAGAACGCAAGATGGTCGAAATTGTCGGAGCTCTCTCTGACGGCGTCCCTCGTAAACATCTCCCTGTTTCGGCACGTAAAACCCCGGATATTGCCAGTCAAATATGTATGTTCATATATTTCATATGTTCCATGTATTTCATATTTACATTTATTCATATATTTCATATATTTCCCTCTATGAACCCAAATTGATGGCGTATTCATCAACTTGTTACGCATATTGATTTAAAGTAAAAGTGTCTGAACAACAGATAAATCGATGAAGCAAATAGCTGTGACGTAATGACGATTGATAGATCAAACTTCGCGCTTTTTTTTTTGCTCTGTTAGTGCATGGCTTTCAGCGTCGTATGTAGAGACTCAGTCGTTTAACCGATTGGCTTAAAATTCGAAGAAACAGCGTTAGGAAGAAAATGGAAGTAAATGAAAAATTAGGACTTCAGCACAGACGCTGCACTGTGAGCTAGGCAATCAGTTTAATGGTCTTCGCAATTGGGAGCATTCCATGGAATTAAACTGCTGAGCGGACGAATTTCATTGGCTCAGACAATAAGTGGAATATCGCTTTTGGAAAGAAAAAAAAACACACAAAAACTTCACGCAAACATTAAACAAGAACCAGAAGCAAATATTCTGTGGTGATCTAAATGGTGTAGGCTGCAAATTAGTGATTTCTTTCTTTTACTTTAGAAAGATTGGAATATTGAAAACGGCTGTTTATCGCCTACCAGCTTGGAAAGAAGTGATCGCTGTGCTATTTCGTTCATTTCTTTTTCAGTCTGTGCCTGTGTTTTGTATTGAAATGCGCGAAGCGTTGATCTAGGCTGCGTGAGAAATGTCCGGAAAAGATATAATTAAAAGCTGAGAATGTGGCACGAAACCAGTCGTACGTAAACGTGCATTCAGGCTTTGTGTGATATACCATACCATTGTGCAGCGTAAACCTATTATTACGGATGGCCGTAACATTCATAAACCTATTATTACGGATGGCCGTAACATTTACCAATCAGCAATTTTCTTGAATTAAAATAAACTGACCGTTTAGTTTTTCTTTCTCGATTTTTTCTTCAATATCCGGGAAATATTTCTACAAACCGTATACATCAAGAACTCATCATCATCATCATCATCAGCATCAGCAGCAGCAGCAGCAGCAGCACTACGCCGCCTGCAGGGCAGCAAAGGCGCCTCCCACGCTCCTCCAATCAACCCGCTCCTCTGCTTACTTATAACCTATTCACTGTCACCTATACTTACTGTTAATATCTATTCGTTACTTCAATAAAATCTCACCTACAGTCATAGCCAAACGTTCAGGGACCACGCGATAAATGTCTTCATTACGCCAACGAAACTGTCGTTTAACAGCTCGCAGTAAGGTTATAGAAAAGAGTTCAACTATAATAGACTGGCATTTACTGTCATTACGCTCCTTTGGGGTAACACACTTGAGCGCCATTAGGCGTCATTTAATGTCTTCGTGTATCATTACTCTGTAAATAGTTCGTATAAGCAATACCAGCTTGTATGCACAGGGAATGACGCATTAAGTGAGAGAGTATCAGCGCCGGTGTTTCGGCTAATCATTATCGTAGGAAAGTGTGTTGCAGTGGTGAATCTTGTAACAACCAGTCACATGTTGTCAGCTTTCGTTTATCGTTGATAAACGATAAAGACGGGTATTAATAGTACAATGACATTGTAAGTTGACGTCTGACGATTGTATTCCATGACGGTTTTCGATTGTGAGTAATGCGAAGTTATCGGAACGTTAAGCTGCCGCTTTGGTGAGTTGACTTTTGCTGCGCGTATTCAATAACGACTTCACATTATAGAGTGGCTCCTATAGGTTTCCCGGATATTAACTGTTATTCGGACGTACCAGGGGTAATGCCACCTCGATGTTTCTTTTATCTGACAGTCTTTCTTCTTTACGCGACTGTTTTATTAGGTTCCACGTATAAATACTATTGGCCTACACCATTTATACAACAATTTGTTTCCTTTTTTTTTTTTTGCTATGACGCGACCGCTTTATTATGTTTCCCACATAATGTAAACGATTGTTTACTTGACTGTCGCAATATTTAAGCCTTCATTTGAACTGAACATTTCGTTCTCGATTAATTTCCCTTGTTTTGTGAATGCTTACAAGATCATTTTTAGTATGCTTATGCATATAAAAGAGAGTACTTGAAGCCACATGAAAACGTCGATAGGTGAATGTCATGACATAATAAATTCAGAAAATTCTCTCTCTCTTTCAACCCCTATTCCCTAACCCCGGTGTAGGGTAGCATACTGAATAATAGCATCTGGTTAACCTCCCTGCCTTCCTTTTTTTCGTTTCACTCTCGCTCTCAAGCGCATTTGCTTCATCTGGTAAATGGGGCCAAATAAAGCTTAATGTTTTCGGGCTTAACCCTTGGGCTTTACCAGATTATCTCTTTCCTTCTTTCTTTCTCTTTTCCTTTCCTTTTCTCTTTCTGTCTTTCTTTCAAGGTGTATTGTTCCCTCCTCACCGTTTCCTTTCTCCATGCCGGGAATCAGACCATCACCCACGTTCTCAGCAGCGCGAGACTTCGGTCGCTTGTTACAGCGACTTCGATGGTAACGCGTTTATATCCTGGCAACGTTGATCACGTAAAAAAGAGACTCACTTGCATGACAGATTGAATCCCGTCATAAAAACTACTGATCGCGAAAGAGCCGATGTTCGATCAGACATGAATTACCAGAAATTCTGCGCACATAACTATACCTATAGCCAGAGCACTATGAAAGGCCGAATTGGTGTAAGGTCGAATAAGTCGACGTCCCATTCGAAGTCTGTCAAGTAAACTTTGCGTTTGCCGAAGACGAGCGGGACAGCTGCTTTCCCATAGTTGAGTTCGAAGTGCTCAAAATCGTTAAACATTTCTCCTAAACACGCAGGCTTAGCGAGGGTTGGGCCGCAGTTCCATGAACTAGCGGCGGTGAAAGTTTGGAACTAGACACGAAGCGCAGGTCGTATGACGTTGCGCGCGTGCCCCTCCTCTAGTCCAGACATGCCACCTCCCGTTTAGTCCTTGGAATGTCCGCTGGATGGCTTTACTTCCATATGATGAATATATGATGAAAAGACGCGAGATGGTGAAACCGGAGTGTTCACTGGAAGGATGGACAGCCACATGAATGAACGGATGGACAAACAGACCGACAGATACAAGGACGGACGGACGAATGCACGGACGGATAAATGGACGCACGGATGAGTGCAGTGACGGACGCGTGGACGAACGCACGAACGGACACACGGACATGCGCACGAACGGATGGACGCACAGACGGACGGACGGATGGATGGGCGAACGGACACTGTGCCCCACTCATCATCGTGCACTCCGTTGATATGGTGTGATGATTCGTGTGCTCTAGAAGCAAACTGGCGTGTCCGGGGTCTTGCGCTTCCGGCCACCAGTGTCGTCAAAGTTACAGTTATTGCTGACGGCATAAAGCTGTACCTTTCATATAACGATAGTATTTCACATAGCCTGCGTTTATTCTTTCAGTGTGGTGCCATTTCTGGTGCAGCGCTTAACTTCTCTAAATCCCGGTATTTGTTCATTGGCTCTCCGCACTCCCGACCTAGCTCCGCTTCCCCTCTTCAACCGGTTGCGTCTCTTCGAAATTCAGTTATCTTATTCAACCACTGCGGCATCTGTAACTCCGTTTGGTTAAATGCTCTCGACAAAATAGAACGAGAAATTTAGGACGCAAGGGATTTCGACTTCGCACTTTTAAGTGTGAATACACTTTATAAGCGACCCCAAACCATCCACCGCCGTCGGCGGCGTCCGCAGTCTTCTCTCTATCTTTAAAAGAAAGAGGACTTGGCGGGCCGCAGCGCGACGCTCTACCGAATAAGCCACGGACGCGACGCTGATGTCGGTGTCAGTAACGCGCCTTATACCCCCTCCCCCTTCGCTCGCTTCTCCGCTCTTCTCGCTCGCTGCAGCTGCGCGCGCGCACCCCTCTCTCTCGCGCGCCCGCCTTCTCTCTCAGTCTCCCGTCGAGAGCGGGTCGTGAGGGGGAGTAAAGATAAATTCCGTTGGCATTCGCCAGTGAGTTGACGTAAACTCCCCAGTGTGATCAAACTGCGATGCCCAGGAACCATTACACCATAAAGGCACCATATTGTGATTAATAAATATAATAGTGCGAATGAATAAATACCCCTCATAGCATCACCCCGTGTATTCGCACTTAACCATGCTCACCCTCGGGGAAATGCTTGGGAGTTTTTTGAGTGGAGGTACCTTGCGCAGACTGTATTCTGCGGTCGCATTCGGCACTTTTCTCACGTGGTGCAACCACCTTTACGTATCGTAAGATCATTGCAGTCGGCTTAGCGTTCCTTTTTCAGGGACGAAGCTCCTTAAAGTGGCACCCGTTCTTCCCTCGTCGTAGTACGTAACATGTCTTACGCTTTGACCTGCAAGGTGGTGCCGGTGGGAGATTTCTCCTGTGCGTTGTTGAAGAATAAAGAATTCGCAGCGTGCGCGTTAAATAAAAGCCGAATTCTCCTGTCTCTCATTCCCCATTAGCAGCCATTGGCATGTAGATTAAGCGCTATCTGACAAGAAAGGATTGTGCTAAGTCATACTGGCTGGTCGTAACCTCCTTGGTTTTAGAAAGGTTTAGGGAGCGTTGGGCCGCAGTGCCATGAATACACTAAACTAATATATACCATGAATTCGAGGTGGTGAAAGGTCGGAAGATAGACACGAAGCGCAAGCCGTAAGAAAGTGTGCGTGTGCCACCTCTCGTTTAGTCCTTGGAATGTCCGCTGGATGGCGGTGCTTCTGTATGCGGAATATATGACGAAAAGATGCTAGATGGTGGTACTTGGAGTGTTAACTAGATGGGCGCACGGACGGTCACGCAGATGGACGCATGGAAGGACGGAAGCAAGAATGAATGGACGAACGGATGCTTCGCCCCACTCTCTATTATTCACTCCGTGGATAGGCTGCCTTTTTTTATTTTTTTTTTTGGTCCGGCGGCACTGAGTTGGTCTTTCGTGCGGCGTTAGGACAGCAGCGTTCCCATTGAGGCTTTGCTTTCCCTTCGGTGTCCATGCGCTGCCGGCAACTGGCGCTGCGCTTCCTGTAGCGCCTCGTACAAAGAGACGAATCCCCCGCGCGAACTGTCGCATATTATTTTTCTATAGGCACCTGCCTTCGGTATTTAATGCCTAATGTATACATCTTAACAGCGGCCACAATCAGTAACACTTCCTTCATTTCATGCAACACCTGTCGCATTTTTTTCGCCATGTCTAGTCTAACTGTCCTGGGCTAGATGTCTTGAACACTCCTATCGTTGACACAACAGCTGCTTTGTTGCACCCTTTAATTGTTCCCGCCCATGGCACCCGCAGATGTGTGTGTTTTGGAGTGCCCTGATGGCATCATTCCTGCCTGGCCACCTCCGGGATTTCATGTAGTGGCTGGGCTTGGGTGTTCTTCCTACCCTTCTATAGCCTTGCAAGATAAAAAATGGTCCAATCAACAACATGCCTGAACTACTCCAAACGGGAAACAAATCGGCATGTTTTGAGGCAATGATTTGCTGCTCGTGTTTTCTGGAGGGCCGTGCATGCTGGGAACTTCGTTTCTTCTGGTCGTTGTTCTCGAGGCCGCTTCGCCGGTCTTCTCATTGTTGCTGGTGCTTACCGTCTTTGACACTACCGATGCGAGGCGATTGCAGCAGGTCGTCGCACTCTCTTCCCGGTCTTGGAGCGACTGCAGACAGAGCTGTTGTTCTGTTCTTTCGGAGGAACCCGTCTTTCTCGGTGAGAAGGCATTCCTTCGACGCTAGTCCTTCCCTTTTTTGTTCTTCTGTGAGAGACGTGTGAAGCTTGTCTTTAGGCCTGCCTGGTTATGGTAGGATGACGTTTGTTGAGTACTGGCAGATATACCGTGTTAATACCATATCAATACGTAACATATACATATTACCGTTTTATTTGTGTCTTTCTCGTTTACCATGTAATTTACATATGTAATAACGTTTTTGTAAAAAATTTTGGTGTGTCTGTGGATGTTGTGTTTGGACGCGATTTTTAGCCAACTGCATCGTTTTGCCAGAGACTGCAGCTGCCTACTTGGGCGCTTGCATCGAGGCATGCAAAAGAGCGCGCCGTCTAGGTGGACAACAAACACCCTTTTGAGAGCGTCGCCCCAATTCCCGCGCGCCGCTGTACTATATGCATCGAGAGTGCGCTCTCAGCGACATTAAATTACCCGTGTCGTGAAAACAGGGTCTCCTCTATTGACCGCGGGCGGCCACCGCTTTTACCGTATACGGCACTGCGGCGCGGTGCGAACCGTATGCAAAGAATGGAGTGACGCTTTTTTTGGGTAGTCAGTCGCACGCTCCATCATGTCTTGTGATGCTCAGATAATGGAGGTTTCTAGCGGGAGACAAGACAAGGAAAACGAAGTGCGTTCTACTGCAGCCTATATACGTGGCCAGAGATGAGCTTTGCCTTGACTTTCCTGAGCATGCGCGTGGTTTGTCGTGTAGGATTCACCACTGTAGTATTAGGAGTAGGATTCTATCTCCTATTCCGTCGCTCGCTGTCCCTGCGCCTTGCTCTCTCTTTCCTACCTCTCTATATAGCTTTTAATCTTACCTTTTTAATCCCTCCTTACCCCCATCCCTTGTGAGCTACTGTTGAGGTCTCGCACCTGATGCAGACAGTTACTACTGTAGTATTATATTGCCACAGTGGTCACAGGCTACGGTGTCGGCCATCCCAATGCGGAAAGCGTATACGTACGGGTTGGTAAACGCAACCACAGCCTACACAAAAGGGTCGTGTCTTCTCTGAGAAGCCTTGACAGTCATTTAAATAGGTCGCTTGTAATTGAATAAGCCTGGGTAATACGCCTTCGCATACATGCGAGGTCGTAGCCAGGGGGTTAGGGGGTGGGTTGGGAGAACTATAGAGGCTTGGACCTTCCTGAAACTTGGATAGAGGTGTGTGTTTTACTGAGCAATAATAAAAGAAAACGCGTTTTTTAGGGGCTTTAACAGCCCCCCCCCCCCTGAAAATTCTGGACTACGGGTCAGTTGCTATGCATAGAAATTTTGGTGCATGGAAAATAATGAAAGCGGCACGTCATAAATCAAGATACGTTTACCACGAATGCTGCAAGTGTTCTCTAAAAATTCAAAACTGTTTCGGTGCACAATGGTGCTGCTTTTGCCGAGCTTCTGACAAAATCGAAAAAATGTAATATATGTATATATATATATATCCAACGTACGTTGCATACATATCCTACAATGCGCTGGCTCTGCAAAAAACGCCCTTGATTGATTTGTCAACGGATCACCCTTCACTGCTGACATAATATTTGTCAGCGCGGCGGGTGACGTAGCAACGAGAATTGGCTTATCACACCAATGTAAGAACGGGTGTAGGTATTATATAAATATAAAGGCAAACTGACAAAAGAATAAGTCACTCGCGTGCACCACACACAGACGCAATTTTCGGATTTGACGGCTTCGAGGTCAAAAGCATTGTTTTTCCTCAATTCATTGTGTACAGAATGAAAGCTGCCAACGCTTGATTCTGTTTGTCGTGTGATTCGATTTGTCTTCCCTGCGTTGGAGACTTTGCTGCATACCGCAACCTGAACGCGTCGTCCGGCATTTTCTCTGCTGCCCAGTCTATTCGATGTTGGGTTTACTTTTCTTTTAAAGGTGCCTTGAAACACATTTTTTTCAAGTAACCTTGGAACGAACTTTCTGGGAGAGCTTATTGCCTCACGAAATAAACGGTGCAAAAATTTTCGAAATTCGTCCAGTGCGAGTGGAGTTGCAAAGATTCGTCGCATGCTTTCTTCGCATTCTTTCTTCGCCTTCTCTCTTCTCTTGTCCCGGTGAAAGCGCTGGAAGCTAAGCAGGGAGGGATGGCAGGTGCAAAGAAAAATGTCACGCGCGTTTCGTGACCTTGAGCACTTTTTCTTTTTTTTTCTTCGAATGCGCGGCTTTCTCAGTGTGATCGTGCGCGCACGCGTGGACAAGTCACGCCTCCTGCGGCAGTCTCTGTAACGACCGAGCGCGCCATGTTCAAAAGGAACCAATGGCTGATAGATAGGCTTACCACGAGTGATTTTTGGGCTTATTCCGTGATTTGTCGTGAGAATATAAAACAATTTTCAGCTTACTTTGATAATTTATTGATAATTACAGTCCGCGTGCTGAGCTATAATATTTGGCTCGCGTGTTGCCGGTAGCCTCTACTACCAATCGGCAGCGCTTTCTGACCATGCTAAAAAAAATTGCCCGCAGCTTCCCTCGGGGGAACACTGAGGAGGATGCGGAGCATATAATTGGTTAACGGGGTGTTAAAGTGCGACTTACTTGGGTCGATGGCTAAATTGGTTAACGTGGTTGTGAAATGGGGTGTTAAATTGCGACTTACTTGGGTCGATGGCTAAATTGGTTAACGTGGTTGTAGGAGGGGGTGTTAAATGAGTGAACACGTACACACGTATGCGAAAGGGCGGCGCTGGTCGAAGGGACGTCGATCATTGTGTTTGTGGATTCGTTGGAATTCATTTCACCGCGACCTTGGACGTCGACGCGCCGTACAAACCAACCGACGAGCGGCAACTGAGCGAGCGAGCGCCGACCTTGAGTATATATACAGCGCGACGGCGCATGCACTGTCAGCTGTCGAATGTTCGAGAAGGGGGAGAAGCGCGACGGCGCATGCGCGCGCGTCAGCTGCCGATGTTCTCGAAGCGTGACGGCGCATGCGCGCTACATTATACAGCTAGCGAATGTTCGTGAAGAGGAGAAGCGCACGCGGTGTGTAGAGGAGGAAGGCTGCACAGATGGTGGAGGAGTGAAGCGCGCGCGGTGTGTAGAGGAGGAAGGGATGCACCGATGGTGGAAGAAGGAGGAGGAAGCTTGCGGACGGCGCCGCACTACAAGCCTCGAGTATTAGATGCTCCGCATCTAAAAGTGTTGCAGGGCCTCTTTGAAGAAGATAGACTTTCTTGAGATACCTGAACGAAGAAATTTTGGTCTGTCTGTGCGTATGTCTGTATGTCTCACGTTTCAACCACCCGGGCAATGTTTGAGCACTTGCTGTACGGCCACCCATTTTGAACTGGTGGTTGAGTTCATACTCGTGAACTTGATTGATCAAAAAGCAAATATGACGCATATCTGAGGCGCGACACCACTACGTAAGTATTACGAGGTGTGTTTCTTTATACTAGAAAATACATAGATACGTAATTCTGAAGACACTAGCGTTTCTTACGCTGCACAGGCAACGCAACACTATCCATATTAGAAGACTATCGTTTTCGGCGACATTTGCAGCGAAGCACGCATACACGCTGGCAACTTTTTTTCTAAAACCTCTAACATCAGCAAGTTTTAGAAAAAAAGTACGTTAAAGTCATAAGTGCGGAGTTCTGAAAGCTTATGTTGCGCCGGGCAGAGCGAACAGAAAACATTATCATCACTAACCAGTATCCGCTCGCGTGGACCCATATTCCTCTTCAGCTTCTGCTTGGCTCCCACAACACTTGCGCCGGTTAGCCGGTGCGGGCGTGAATTACGAAAACTATAATGAGCAAGCCCCTTACGGTGCTAAAAGTCAAACGTAACTGCAAATCACGGGACCAAGATCCCGCAACATCGGCTAATTAGTCACGTGACTGAAATCGTGTAACATGACGCTATTAGTAACAGTTAGAACTGTGTATAACATCGCGTTACTACTACTGCGACTAAAAGTCTGATTCCTTTTAAGAAGTCTAGATTCCTCATAAAACGCTAGGTCTTACCGTCGGCGTCCGCTTTCAAATATGTCTGGGACGAGTGATATAAAGATCATCGCGTGATGATGTCACAATAACGTCAACGATCACAGAAATTTGTGACATCTTGAGGACGCTGTCGTGACGTAACATCACATCATTGCGTCATCACATGATGCCGTAGCTTGGACAAAGGTAGTTCGATCACTGAAGTCATGCAAAAGCACGTGAGCTGCCTCATATCTTGGAGGCAGTGCAAAAATCAGGCTAGCAACAGAAATCTTTCAAAGAGTGCTGAGGCGGAATCAATAGCTCTACTATGAAGAAAAAGAAGATCTTTTCATCTTCGAGTCGCTTCAAGTCAAAGCGTAAGATGCACTGTGTTTTTTTTTTCTTTTTTTGACGCATCTCTATTGCGAAGATTTGTTGGCCCGTATACGGCCAGAAAACATTATCGGTGACCACAACCTGTGTCATGACCAAGTGCTCTTTGGCCACCTCTAGTCTATGCGTCATAAAACGCTGTCGATCGTCATCCACATTGCCGATAGCTTTCGCTCGCACTAAAAAAAAAAATACCACAAGTAGTGGCAAACAAGACTGGCAACCAGGAAATGCAAGCTGCGTTTGCAGAAAGACAAGAAAGAATAAAAAAAATAGAATGGGAGTTTTGTCTTGCGTGATCCGAGGCACTATGGCTACGACACCGGTGCTTCGCCAGCTGCTAGAGAAAAACCTCGAATGTCGTGTTGAACACCTGTGTGTACTGTATACGCGCAGTGGACGAAGGACACCGCAAGGGGTGTTGCTTTTTTTGTTGTACGAATTTTTATTTAAAGCGGACTTGGAATTCAGTGGAACACACTGCAGCTACCAAAACAAAGGTTTATTTCAGGAAATCTTTCTTTCTTTCTTTCTTTCTTTCTTTCTTTCTTTCTTTCTTTCTTTCTTTCTTTCTTTCTTTCTTTCTTTCTTTCTTTCTTTCTTTCCTTAACCTAGCTGATTAACAGCAGAATACAAAGCAAAAAAAAAAAAGTCTGGTGTTGTGTCGTTATTCGAAACACGGCACGCCGTAGTTACCCTGTCATCTGCCGCGAAGCGTTGTTGGGGGTTCTGTTGTACTGGCTCGTTTCGCAAATTATTTTTCTACGACAAATAGTTTGCGCCATACTAGCATCATTTCTGTTGCGACAACACAACTTACTGTGGTGCTAAATATGTTATTTGCAGCACTTCAGCTCTCCTTTGTAGATACGTCCGCCTTTCTTATTACTACAATTTTACAAAACGATGTTCTTTTAAACGACAGAAAACTATGTCGCTTATAAATGAATCTGTAGTAACTAGGAGACATCTCGTTGTAACAGCGGCAACGTCCGTTGTTCTCGTGGCAAGTCCTGTTGTCGTTTTTTTTTTTTAAACTAGAATTCTTTCTTTTTCCCGCACTCGATGATTTCCTAATCGGCGGATGATTTCGTAATAGGCGGTGTATGTGATCATCGTGCGCCCGAAAGTTTCCCATTTAATTGCACCGGGCAGTGCCGTAAATACGCTTGAGGTACGCCCGTCGCTCGTGAGTTCCGTGTGGTCACACTTCGGGAACGCCCCTTCGCCCATCCTCTATAATTAACGCCTCATTAAAAACGCTGCTTTGGGGAGAGCGTGTGGACATTGGATTGGATTGGATAAACTTTTACTTGGTCCTCCAACACACAGATCACTGTGTTGCGGGCAGCTCCCACGTGGGGACTGAGATGCCAAGCTCCTCAGCCGCCTCGCGGGCTTGGTGGACAGCCTACAGTTGATCTGCCAAGGACGAGCTGCGGATTGCCACCTCCCATCTGGCAGAGGTGATGTTCGATAAATGAGCGAATTTAATGCACTGCCAGAGCTTATGTTCTAATGAAGCTATTTCCCCACAATGTGGACAGATTACTTTTTTTTGTGCGTGGAATAATTATTCAATCTTTTCTTCTTTTTTTTCGTTTTGCTTTTGACAATACTATACTTTGCTTTTCGCACTCACATTCTACCACGACACCGATAGCCTCTCGGGTTTATAGGCGCCATAATCACCATTTCGTACGTGAGAAGCGCCATAGTGGAAGGCTCTAGAAGTTACGGCCATATGGTGTGTTTTAACGTGCAGTGCTATTGCACAGTCTACGTCGTATCGCTTTCATCGAAATCTGACAGCCACGTCCGGTATCGAACCAACGACTTTCGATGCAGCAGTGAGGAAGCGTATAAGCACATTATCCCTTGTGAAATATATATATATATATATATATATATATATATATATATATATATATATATATATATATATATATATATATATATATATATATATATTGTCACGGGGTCGTGACGTGGCCGAAGACAGGAGACTTTGGTTGGGGTTTAACTGTTTATTTGGGCGAACCTGTGCCCGGTAAACGGAAAGTCCAATTACAGCAGCAGTCTCGCACAGATAGCAGTCTCGGACTGATAGCGGCGAACGGAGCGTCGGCCTTCGATCAACAACTGACAAGCGGCGAAGCGCGTCGGCATTTATACTCTTGCCGTCGAATGTTCTAGCGTTATCGCTGGCGGTGGCGTAGCTTCCAGAACAATCTGTACCGTTCGCACAGTGGGCGTGATCTTATCGAAATGATCCACTACAGTCCGGAACCTTCTAGAAAACTGCAGGCGCGGTTTGCGCTAAGAATCGTGTGGTGTTTTGGGACGATAACAAAAACTTGGGAAATGGGACGTGGCATTGCCCCCCTCTGAAAAAAGGCATCGTCCCGATGCTTTAACTAAAGATGGAAGTACAATAATAATGCAAGAAAGTACAATGAATAAATTCCGATACAACAAAAAAAAAAAAACACTGGTTCAGTTTGTTAACGCGCATGAAACGGCTTGAGGCGCGCGACATGGACGACTTCAGGTCGCGATCGGCGTCGTTGAGAGTTCGTGATGCCGTCGGGGACAGCCTCGTAATCAAGTGGGCCGAGACGTCGAACCACCTTGTACGGTCCGAAGTACCGTCGCAGAAGCTTTTCACTTAGTCCACGTCGGCGTATTGGCGTCCACACCCAAACACGTTCACCGGGCTGGTATTCCACGAAGCGTCGTCGAAGGTTGTAACGGTGGCTGTCGGTCGTCTGTTGATTCTTGATACGGAGACGCGCAAGTTGTCGGGCTTCTTCGGCGCGTTGAAGGTACTCGCTCACATCGAGGTTTTCTTCGTCGGTGACGTTGGGTAACATGGCATCGAGCGTCGTTGCCGGGCTCCTTCCGTAGACCAATTTATATGGAGATATCTGCGTCGTCTCCTGCACCGCCGTGTTGTATGCGAAGGTCACATACGGAAGAATGGCGTCCCACGTCTTGTGTTCGACATCGACGTACATTGACAGCATGTCGGCGATCGTCTTGTTAAGCCGCTCGGTGAGGCCGTTGGTTTGTGGGTGGTACGCTGTCGTCCGGCGGTGGTTTGTTTGGCTGTATGCCAAGATCGCTTGAGTTAAGTCGGCAGTGAATGCCGTTCCTCTGTCGGTGATAAGGACCTCCGGGGCGCCGTGACGTAGGACGATATTTTCGACGAAGAACCTAGCTACCTCGGATGCACTGCCTTTTGGCAGGGCTTTTGTTTCGGCGTAGCGGGTGAGGTAGTCGGTAGCTACCACGATCCACTTGTTTCCGAAAGCCGACGTCGGGAACGGCCCCAGTAGGTCCATACCAATCTGCTGGAAAGGTCGGCAAGGTGGATCAATTGGCTGCAGAAGTCCCGCTGTCCTTGTCGGCGGTGTCTTGCGTCGCTGACAGTCCCGGCATGTTCTCACATAACGGGTGACGTCGGTGGTAAGACGTGGCCAGTAATACCTTTCTTGTATCCTCGCGAGCGTGCGAGAAACACCGAGGTGCCCTGCCGTCGGATCGTCGTGCAGGGCCTGCAGGAGTTCTGGTCGCAGAGCTGAAGGCACCACAAGGAGGTACTTAGCTCGAAGCGGTGAAAAGTTTTTCTTTTGTAGAAGACCGTTCCGTAGAAAGAACGACGCAAGTGCGCGCTTGAATACCTTCGGGACTTCGGCGGTCCTGCCTTCGAGGTATTCTATTAGGGCCTTAAGTTCCGGGTCGGCCCTCTGTCGTTCAGCGAAGTCGTCGGTAGTTATCGTTCCTAAGAAGTAGTCGTCATCCGGGTCGTCGGGTAGCGGTTGGTCGACAGGCGCACGAGAGAGACAGTCGGCGTCGGAGTGTTTTTTGCCAGACTTGTAAATGACAGTAATGTCATATTCTTGAAGTCTCAGGCTCCATCGTGCGAGGCGACCTGAAGGGTCCTTCAAGGTGGCTAGCCAACACAATGCGTGGTGGTCGCTCACAACTTTGAAGGGCCTGCCGTAGAGGTAGGGGCGAAATTTCGACGTAGCCCAGATGATGGCGAGGCACTCCTTTTCTGTTGTGGAATAATAATTGCCGAACTTCTTCTCGTACAATGTCGGCGATCGAATCCACTTGAGGGTGCGCCGAAGGCAACAGTTTGCGCAGCTCTTCCCGCACGATCGCTCGGATCGTTTCACGCAGGTTTTCAGAGTCACTGGTTTGAGCAGCAGCGCATTCTGGAATCAGGCGACGATTATACTGTCTGGTGCGCATGTCAAGGGTTTTTTCGATGGTGGTTGCCTCGGATACAAATTCTTGGACGGTGTTTGGTGGATTTCTCATTAGTCCCGCGAAGAGCTCCTGTTTGACCCCTCGCATGAGGAAACGAACTTTCTTCTCCTCAGGCATGTCTGGGTCAGCGTGACGAAATAGGCGGGTCATCTCCTCTGTGAAAATTCCAACCTTCTCATTTGGAAGCTGAACCCGGGTCTCTAGTTGAGCAGCGGCCCTTTCTTTGCGAGCGACGCTCGCGAACGTTTGCAGAAACGCGCCGCAGAAGACATCCCACGTTCGGAGCGTGGACTCATGATTCTCTAGCCAGGTCCTTGCGGTGTCTTCCAGGTAGAAGTACACACGACGGAGCTTTTCTTCGTTGTCCCAGTGGTTGAGGGCGGCCACACGGTCGTATGTTTCCAGCCAGGTCTCCGGGTCTTCGAACGATGACCCATGGAAAATTGGTGGTTCCCTGGGTTGATGCATGACCATCGTGGGCTGGGATGCAGCGGTTGTCATTGTCGCTACAGTCGCAGTCATGGCCTTGGTCTTCCGCCCTTTGTCTTCTAGAAGCCCGTACTCCGGTGGTAGCCCTTGCTGTCGGCGGCTTGTTCGCTGCTCCTGGTTGGCGTCGGTGTCTTCTCCGCGACGTGGGCTGGGTTCACGGCTTGACGGGGGCGTCCGGTACATGAACGAAGCAGCACCTCCACCAGATGTCACGGGGTCGTGACGTGGCCGAAGACAGGAGACTTTGGTTGGGGTTTAACTGTTTATTTGGGCGAACCTGTGCCCGGTAAACGGAAAGTCCAATTACAGCAGCAGTCTCGCACAGATAGCAGTCTCGGACTGATAGCGGCGAACGGAGCGTCGGCCTTCGATCAACAACTGACAAGCGGCGAAGCGCGTCGGCATTTATACTCTTGCCGTCGAATGTTCTAGCGTTATCGCTGGCGGTGGCGTAGCTTCCAGAACAATCTGTACCGTTCGCACAGTGGGCGTGATCTTATCGAAATGATCCACTACAGTCCGGAACCATCTAGAAATCTGCAGGCGCGGTTTGCGCTAAGAATCGTGTGGTGTTTTGGGACGATAACAAAAACTTGGGAAATGGGACGTGGCAATATATATATATATATATATATATATATATATATATATATATATATATATATATATATATATATATATATATATATATATATATATATATATATCCGCGAACTTGGTGGCGCTCTTTTCGTCAGGCTAAGTCATTTTTGCGTTTTACAAGTGTTTCAGATATGTTGCATCACTGATCTTTACTCAAAACTGTTTCTTACGCTTTGACGTGGAAGCATAGCTTGACTGAATCTTGATCATACCACTCTTATTCATAGGTTTCAAAAAAAAAAAAAAACCTTCGCTTAAGATGCTCGGATATGTTGCATCACTGCTCGTTATTGTAACACTTTTTGTTAAGGTTTGAAGTGGCAATGCAGGCACCACGTTTTATAACCACAAACTGTCACGTTAGAGTGGATTTACTATGGCAACGCGCACGACGTTTGATTGGCAAACTATTGCCTTCATTTTTAGGAGACCAGTGGTAAGTGTAGTGGGATTCACACAATGTCTGTGGCGCATACCCACTTATGACACCCACAAGCGTTACGCCACGGATCCCTGACATGAAATGCTCGAGCAATAGCAGTTTCGCTGTTCGAAATGTGGGCCGGTACCGAAGTCAGTGGACACTCTTTGCTTTGCCAATTTCAAAGGCAGTTCAACGTCATCCAGCACTTCACTAACCTACGTGACGTCAACTGCCACAATTATTTGGGCACGCGTAGCGTTGTGTACCGTTGAATAGCATCGGCTGAAAAAAAAAAAGGCTTTACATAGATGTTGACTATGTTCACTTCGCACGCCAACTTTTTTCTGGTGTAATATCGCTCCAGTGATTCAATTCTGGCATTTCTTTCTGTCTTTTAGCGCTTATGCTTTTAATTTGCATGAAAGAAATGTGCCTAGAACTATAGTATGTGACATCTTTTGCCCATTTTACTTGTTTTCGCTGAGGAAAAGGCGGTGTGTTGACAAATTATGTTTCCGAACCTTTAGTCTCTGACAGGGCTGATTACCATAACATAGAGCTCAGAACATATACGTTACGTCTGTCGGTTACACAACGCTGAGTACGTGTGGCAGGGACGTCTCTTCCATAGCGGAGTATGAAGTACTTGAAATCAATAAACACTTATTCTAAACACACGTCTTCTGATGGCGTCGTAGAGGCTTAGAGCTCTTCTATATTGCAGTACCGAGTACTGTGCATAGTCTTAGGTTTGTTCTGAACGCATAGTTATTTTCGGGAAAATTGCCCGTCCCCTAATCCAGGGTCGCTACCTTTTGAGGTAAAGGGCCGAATTACATGTACCTGACACAACGGAGGCCACTCAGCCATTCAAGGAGGCAGAGCTTTAGTTTAGGTAAAAAGCTTTTGGATATGTTATACTGACGCAGGTTATTAGTATTTACTACCTGTAGTGCTTTCGTTTGTTGGTTGAACAAACTTTCTTTCGCAGTTTATGTCTTCTCCTCGACTACTGGCAGGTGTCCCATAGTAGACATCGAAGTGCTGTTAATTGTTACTCCCTTCGGCTAAATTATGGCGACCTGTGAGGGTGTTTCAATAAAAGAAAAAAAAAGGAGTAAAAAAAATTGCCCGCAGCTTCCCTCGGGGGAACACTGAGGAGGATGCGGAGCATATAATTGGTTAACGGGGTGTTAAAGTGCGACTTACTTGGGTCGATGGCTAAATTGGTTAACGTGGTTGTGAAATGGGGTGTTAAATTGCGACTTACTTGGGTCGATGGCTAAATTGGTTAGCGTGGTTGTAGGAGGGGGTGTTAAATGAGTGAACACGTACACACGTATGCGAAAGGGCGGCGCTGGTCGAAGGGACGTCGATCATTGTGTTTGTGGATTCGTTGGAATTCATTTCACCGCGACCTTGGACGTCGACGCGCCGTACAAACCAACCGACGAGCGGCAACTGAGCGAGCGAGCGCCGACCTTGAGTATATATACAGCGCGACGGCGCATGCACTGTCAGCTGTCGAATGTTCGAGAAGGGGGAGAAGCGCGACGGCGCATGCGCGCGCGTCAGCTGCCGATGTTCTCGAAGCGTGACGGCGCATGCGCGCTACATTATGCAGCTAGCGAATGTTTGTGAAGAGGAGAAGCGCACGCGGTGTGTAGAGGAGGAAGGGTGCACAGATGGTGGAGGAGTGAAGCGCGCGCGGTGTGTAGAGGAGGAAGGGATGCACAGATGGTGGAAGAAGGAGGAGGAAGCTTGCGGACGGCGCCGCACTACAAGCCTCGAGTATTAGATGCTCCGCATCTAAAAGAGTGTCTTTTCGACCCACAACCGCAATCGTAATCTCTCTTGCTCTCATTTCTCGAGACTATCGCCTTCCTTCCTGCACTTCCAGGTCATGAACGGCATACACGCTATCAGCGTGACATAGCAAGCTTGATAAGAAAGAGGCCGGTGCCGATTTTTCGAGGAAGGAAGTGCCAGCAAGCAGGATGATGATTGTTGTGGGACAAAAAGACACCCTTTTTGCTCGATCATTAAGGTGTTGCGCCTGGAGGAGCTCAGCACTCTCCCATTGAACATGTAGCACTTTGAATCGTCGTGTATTTTAAATACACAGAGCAAGAGGTTGTCAATTTCCAATAGCAAATTGATTGATTTGTAGGGCTTAACGTCCCCAAACCACCATATAATTATGAGAGACGCTCTAGTGGGTGGCTCCGGAAAGTTTGACCACCTGGTGTTCTTTAACGTGCACCCAAATCTGAGCAAACGGGCCTACAGTATTTTCGCCTTCATCGAAAATGCAGCCGCCGCAGCCGGGATTCGATCCCGCGACCTGCGGGTCAGCAGCCGAGTACAGACCACCGCGGCGGGGCCAATTTTGCATTCACAGTCGTCGCATTTCGTGGTGCTTCTAAATTGGGCGAATATTCGCTACCGTCTTCACTACATTTGGGGCAGCGATGGCAGCGAACCACTCTTTCAATCTGCAGTCGAATCGCACCGCGGTTTCGAAGTTTTGGGAGCTGCTACAAAAAAAAAAAAAAAGCGCGGATCCACAGCGCAAGCTTTTCAACGCGTACACGTTTACGCTGATTTCATTATATGAATTCATAACAAACAAGACAAATAAGCGAGAAAAAAACGTGAAAAGCAAGCCAGCATTCGAGATACAAGTTTTTTTATTTATTTTTTTTCCCGTCTTATCGTATGATGTTCCACGTGTCGGTTCCGTAGGCGTGAAATTTCATTCAAGTAACCTTGCGTCGTGTACTCCGAATCTTTTACTTACTCCATTTTTTTTCTCGCTTCCTGCTGCTTGTACTTTTTTTTCTTATTCTCTCTTTATTCAACGCTTAAAGTGCTATGTGACCTTTACAGATTGCGCGAATGCTCGGCGAGGAGGAAAGGCTGCGAATGCGGCGTTTCCTCTACGCAGCTTTCTTTTCGTTCATTTTTTTCTTGTTTCATTTTTTTTGCATGAAGGCTGTCCTAATATGTCTACACTGTGCCACGACGGTCGTCGACGTAATAGTAGTAGTTGCAGCAGCAGCAGTATCATTATTATTATCATTAGCAGTAATAGTTCCAGTAGTAGTAGTAGTAGTAGTAGTAGTAGTAGTAGTAGGAGCAGCAGCAGGAATGGTGGTAGTAATAGTAACAGCAGCAGCTGCAACAGTATTAATGTAATTCGATCATATGTATAGTTGTAGTTGTGTGGTTGTAGCAGTTGTAATAGTAGTAGTAGTCGTTTTAGTACTAACAGAAGTAGCAGCAGCAGGAGTGGTAGTTGTAATAGTAGCAGTAGTAACAGCAACAATGATAGTCGTAGTATTATAGTAGTAGTGCTGTTGTTGTGGCGGTCGTAGTAGCAGAAGGAGTATTAGTAGCAGCAGTAGTGATGTTACAAGTAGTAGCAGTAGTAGATAGGCGTCACGTAGGTGACGTGACCAGGGGGCGGGGGGTGGATAGATTGTATAAAGAAATAAATAAAATGAAACAATATAATCATCATGACGCACCTGATGCCGCTAGCCAATGACATGTGCCCGTGCACTTGCAGTTTTCCTGTCCGACAGTATTCACGACGTCGAACTAGCTGAATTTTTCTTTGGCGTTACGTTACGGTGACAGCGGATAGATGAACGACATGCCTGGCCCTTAAAATGCTACAAACCTAAAATAAAAATCATACCGCGCACACTTCTGTCGTGCAACGTTGTACGCCTCTAGAATATGTTCCTTCTCCTGGTAGATACCGTTTGCACTAATTAATCAGTAATGTGATAATGATAATATCCAGGGTTTCACGTCTCAAAAGCGATATGATTATGAGAGACGCCGTAGTGGACGAGAACCGACGCACTCAGCATGGCCGATGAAAGCTTCGGAAGTTTTGACCGTGCGCTGTTTGTTCTTTAACGTGCGGTGACGTCGCACATGGGCCTCTGCAATTTCGCTTCAGTCGAAAAATGTCACCGCCTTGCCCGAGATCAAAACCGCGACCCTGTCTTCTCTGTGGCAAATACAGTGTAGCGTCGAGGAACGTAATTTAGAAAGGTCCGTCGGCTCCCACGTGATCATTGCTTCTCATACGAAAACGGGGCTCATCTGCCAAAATTTCTTTATCTCGTCTTTGCTGGGGACTCCACGTTATCTCATATCCGCCTGATGCGTAACAGAGTTACTTCGATTGGGCATTCCTTCAGTGCGTTCACTGCCTCTTCTGTTCTCCCATCGCTGATCTTGCCAGCGGGCGTGTTATATGGCTACGCAACTCAGATGTACCGACGCATTCATTCAATCACATGGCCGTCACTGAAATGCCATTTTTTCTACGCATCGGTGCTGCGGTGCCCCGTTGCGGTGGTCTAGTGCCTAAGGTACTCGGCTGCTGACCCGTAGGTCGCGGGATCGAATCCCGGCTGCGGCGGCTGCATTTCCGATTGAGGCGAAAATGATGTAGGCCCGTGTGCTCAGATTTGGGTGCACCTTAAAGAACTTCAGGTGGTCGAAATTTCCGGATCCCTCCACTACGGCGTCTCTCATAATCGTATGGTGGTTTTGGGGCGTTAAACCCCACATATCAATCGGTGCTGCGGTGGTTACTGGGCTAAACTGCTTGCTGAAAGGTCACTGGTTCGATCGCCACCGCTGCGGTGGCATTTCGAGGTATACGTAAAATGCGATTAGCCCCTGTACGGCGCGATGTAAGCGCGCGTTAGAGAACACTGTAAGATCGATATTTCAGCAATGCTCGGCGTGTCTGAATCATATCGAGGCATTGACACTTAAAAACCCCAGACTTCATTCATTCGCAGGTCAACCTCGAGAATTCTATTTCTTGATCGCGTTGTCTTTTAAGTCTTGTGTGAGTGTAATCACCACTTTCATTATACTTGAATTTGGCTTGAGCTTTTTGATTTTATCGTCTGCCCTCACTATGTCTCGCTTGGCGTCTTTTTTTTTTTTAATCGCAGGTTGTGTGTGTATGACAACTCGCAATAGGAGACTCAAGAATTTCTTGAAGAGGGAATATCGCCGCGGCCAACGCTTCAACGCGTCCGCTCGCAATCTGACACTAAAATGCACAATGAATCATGAAAATATTTCTTCCAGGAACAACTCTGACGCAAGTAATTTTCTCAACGCGTTAGCGATGTGAGTAAGCAAAATCGAAATCAGCTGCAAGCTGCTGCACTACTTGTGGGAATAACGCGTATCTGTGAAAGCCCCGCCTCTATAATCTTCTTGCCGATGTCAAGATGAATTGTCGCCGAGTATATATAACAGGGAGTTTCAGCCGACCTGAGTTTTTCACTGGTGCAAAAATAAATAAATAAATAAATAAATAAGAGAATGCAGCGGAACACCAACGGCGTAACGCAGGGGCAGACAGGCCACAGGGCCGTCGTATCAGGTTTTCCGCAATCGTCGAAGCCCTATTTATGGTGCCGTAACTCAAGTCACAGTCACACAATTTTTTTTTTGTATCAAAAAGGAAGAGCCACCTCTATAGGCAGCACTGGCTCGAATGAGAAACAAAATGATAACGATAATAAAAAATGGTTCTTCGTTTGTGTGTTTTTTTTTCACTTTCGAAATCGGCGATATACTACAAATGAGACACCGTTCGCATGTAGTGGCGTAAGTTAATTCGGATGTGCTGTTTTTGGCGTCCAGTTTTGTATGCGAATGCGCGTGTGTGTGTGTGTGTGTGTGTGTGTGTGTTTGTGCGAATGGGTATGTTCTCATTTTCGATTAGCTAAAAAAACTGTTAGGCAATGTGCCGTCTTGGATTGGCTCGGCGTATCAACCAACGTGAGCAGACACACACGCGCACACACTCAGGCACACACGCACACATGCACGCACCAACACGCACGCACATGTGTGTAAGTGGTTCTTAAACGAAAGAAAAGAAGATAAAAGTGAGCCCCGTAACTGTCTGCATCATAGTGCGACACCTCAACAGTGGTTCACGAGGGAGGGGTGGAGGAGGGATTAAAAGAGATAGGGAGGATTAAAGGGATAGGGATATGTATAGGGCAGGGACAGAGAGACCTACATACGGAAGTAAGGAGAAGATAGGATTGATTGATTTGTTGATTGATTTGTGGAGTTTAACGTCCCAAAACCACCATATGATTATGAGAGACGCCTTAGTGGAGGGCTCCGGAAATTTTGACCACCTGGGGTTCTTTAACGTGCACCCAAATCTGAGCACACGGGCCTACGACATTTCCGCCTCCATCGGAAATGCAGCCACGAAGGTAGGAAAGATGGAAAAGTTCGCAAGAGTCCGAGGACGGGGCACCACTCAGCGAGAGCTCTTGTCGGCGTCAGGAGATGGCGTAGGGCGAGCCAGTCGGCCAGAGCTGCGCTGCCGTCGGAAATCGCGGGGGCGCGACCGGTCGGCACGAAATCCAGCGAGCCAGTAACACACACACACGAGAATACATACATACATACATACATACATACATACATACATACATACATACATACATACATACATACATACATACATACATACATAGGTGCATACATACATACATACATACATACGTGCATACATACATACATACATACATACATACATACATACATACATACATACATACATACATACATACATACATACATACATACATACGTGCATACATACATACGTGCATACATACATACATACATACATACATACATACATACATACATACATACATACATACATACATACATACATACATACATACATACATACATACATACATACATACATACATACATACACCAGGCAAGTGTTTTCTGTGGATCCAGTGATTAATAAAAATTGGCTTGAGCCGAGGAACGTGCGAGAACTGTTATTAGAACGAATAAATGTTTTCGCTCGCTCTTCCGATAAAGGCGATATATATATACCGTTGAAGAATGTTTCACTCTTGACCTTTGTAAAACAATGCCATCTATTCAACCCTCTTTTATTCATCTATATCTCTCAAAGTGCGACGGAGTCTTTAAAGAAGCGCTTTAAGTATACAGTCTTCCCACGATTGTGCAAGTGGCCACTGTTTCGCCCAAATTGAGCATGCGTACCTTTACACTTGACGTAACTGGTAAAACGAAAAACAACAAAACTCCTTAAACTTAAGGAACGAATAGTGAGCTCATAAAAGTTTGCGGTACTTCTACAGCCTCGGTGCATATTTTAGATATTTTTTTCTTTCTGTTTTCTCGCCTCAAGTTAGTTGCAGAACATCCCCTAACCAGGTTAACTGCGCTGCTTAAATAAGCGCTGTGAAACCTAACTACACGGAATAGTTTTCAAGTTGCAGCAAACGCGCATACCAAGCTGCATACCGTGCGTACTATAGACGACGCCGCTGCGCCCAATAAAGGTTTCGCCCCACTCGAATCGCAAGCTTCGCCGCGCAGGCGCAGTATAGCGCTCTCAATAGGGTTACACCGGAGCGAAGTAGGAGGGGGGGGGGGGGGTGTTTATAGAGCCGTGACTCTTAGTACCCGTCGATTATATGTACGTTTGTTTTGTTGGTTCTTTTACTGCTTGCGGGAGTCCCATTTTGCCCTTACTGCACTTGTACACTCCGAACGGCTAGTGGGCAGTATATAGCGGGAGAATTCGCAATAAAAAAAACAAAACAAACCGCCAGGACGCAAGCAACAGGACCCGTGCGTGCACAACGGCTCGTTTTCGCCTAAAGTATCGGTTGTTTGAGAGGCGCGGGACTGAGTTCTGAAACAGCGAAATACTAAAAAAAAAAGAAATAGCGGGAAAATGTCGCGTTTGCTTTCCAGCGCAAAGAGGCCGTTTCGCAGTGTCGATGGACTAGTTCTGCCGTTTGTTTTTTTTTCTCTCTCTCCTTTTTTACGGGCTACCGAGGGATAATTGCGTGTAGGAGCATGCAGAAAACAGAAATAACGAGGGAAAAGAAGAAAAAGAAACAGCATGCCTTACTCCTCGGAGTTGTGCCGAAGAAATCCTGCCGAACACTCTCGCTCGTCTTGCGCCGTTCCCGTTTTTTTTCTTCCCACCAGGATCTTCCTTTTTTTCGTTTCGTTGCTTGTTTGCCTCGTTATTTATTTCCTCGAGGTGACATGCTCTGGTTCTCACGCGCTTTTATACATGCGCTGCATACGCGGGAACGGGTCCGCACTATTTTTGTTTGCGGCGGACGAGAGACGGCTGTGCGAGAAGACGGTCTGTACACTTTCAGGCTTGAGCACTCGCCGCAGTCCAAACGACGTGGCTAATCTCATCCGCGGCACGAGCCATTTTTTTTACCCCAATGGGATCTTCCGGGAGGAGCCGTAGAACTCTTGCGGGTCCCCGCTCACTCGCAGGTCCGACGAATATCAGTCCGGGCCCGAGCATGAGCCAGAAGAGCTATACCGCATCCGGTTACCAGCTCTCAATACCCGGACGCACCGAGAGGAAAAAGTTCAGACTGCCAGAACTGCAGCCCAGACTGACCAGTCAACAGGGAATATTGCGTCGAGCGCTGGCGAGACGGCTTGCGCATCCCGTGCTGCTGAACCGCATGTATACCTTGCGGAACACAAGCTCTGCCCGCTTTGCGAAATAGAGAGAGAGAGAAGGAGAACTTAAGAACCGCCGTACTCTCTTTTCCCCCAACACTCTCAACCCCTTCAGCTATGGGAGACCTTGTTATCCAGCCCCATACTACCGACTCAGATTGTACTGACGGACAGGGACCATGGGCTGCTGGATACATACGGGTCCCGCCACTAGGAAACTGCCCCGGCTGTGGCCCTACGTGCACTACCGACACATTTGGGTTCAATAGAAGTTGATTCATCATCACACCACTCCGCAGTCCAGGCTCATTGTCCTACACAGGGATCACCACTGTATCGAACTGTACTGAATACGAAGTTGACTAAGGCGTAGTAAGGTGGGGCATGTAGTTCACCATAGTCACCAGCTTGCAACAGTGTGTCATGGCGCACTTACATCGGACTGAGGGAATCCACTAAACACGATTGAAATGTGAGATATTCGTGGAAACTCTCCGAGTTTCATTCGCGTTCAGTGCAGTTATAGAAGAGGGTCCCGTTTGTTTTTGAGTCATGTCTGAACGCCCGCCGTGGTGGAGCAGTGGTTTGGTGCTCGTCTGCTGACCCGAAGTTGCTGGTTCGATACCGGCCGTGACAGTCCCACTTCGACGAAGGTGAAAACGGTAGATGCCCGTGTACTGTGCGATTTCCGGGACCGGGTTAACTGGCGGAACATGGGAGAGGCCTTTGTCCTGCAGTGGACGTAGTCAGGCTGCTCCTGATGATGATGATGACAGTGTAGTAATTACAACACAAATGTAAGTGAGCTAGAATAAATGCGACAACTTTTCCCGTCTACAGAGACCGAACCTATACAACCTTCGGACAGCGTGTCCAATGCTCTGCCGATTGAGCTACGTAAGTGATCACTTTCCCGTCCACTTCAGTGGTTAAACGTGTCAGTGTGCACCTGGAAGGGAGGGGGGGGGGGGGAGGGGGGCTAGGCAGCGCCACCATTTGCTATGACGTTATGAAGCGTGGAAACTTGGACAAGTTGATAGGACATAACTGAATGCAGGAACAGCGCAACCTAGAAGTAGTTACTTCGTAACTACGGAGGCGAATGCGCCAGAATGCGTCAGGTATATGCCAGTTCATGGTTTTCTGGAATTGCTTTCATTTTATTTAAAGTCAACGGTTGCGTCTTGGAATGAGCAACATTTAATTAAAAAAAGTGGCGTTTGCATGGGTTCCTGTTTGGCACCAGTTTTGAGTGATATCTTTCTCGCGCATAAGGATAGCCACATTCAAAAAGATCTCGACTTGTCTCTCGTTGTGAAGGTCTGTAGGTTTGTTGATGATTTGCTTGTATTTATTGATTGTTTGGATACTGATTTTGAAGTTTTTGTCCTTAGTCTTCTAGATTTGTTTAAGAAGCACTTGCATCCTCTTGAACTTACTCATGAGCTACCGTCTGGAAATTCGATTAGGTTCTTAGACCTAACACTCCGTCTTAGAGGTAATCATTTGTGCTGGCTGTTTTCACTGAGAAGTGGTAAACCCCTTTTACCTTTCCTCTCAGCTCATTCAAAATTGGTGAAAAGGGGTATCATTAAAGGTTGCCTGGTAAACGCTCTTAAAAGGCCATCCCCGCACTCGATGCAATGCAGTTTCAAAGCACAAGTATAGCGCCTCTTAAACGCTGGTTACTCGAGCGCCCTGATTTCTGCTGTTGCGGAAAAAAAAAACTTTTGAAATAAATTAAAAATCAAGGAGGGCGATCTCAGCCTCAAAAGGCGTCTGTTCCCATGAAATGTGTTGCAGTTCCTTATCTGCATAACGTGTCGCATCGGCTGAAAAAAATCGGTAAACGCGGTGGTGTCACTGTTGTGTTTTCAGCCCCAGAAAATCTTGCAAAGCTTTGTAAGTTGGTGAATAATCCATCTGCTAATAGAGGAAGATGCACTGTGAAGCACAGAACGCGCTTTGTACCTTGTGTTATTGGTGTCGTATATCTCATTCCGATTTCGTGCAGAATGGTATACATAGGGCAAACCGGAAGGTGCCTTGATGACCGTTCAAGAGAGCACAATAATAATGTGCACAACGTAGTTCAAGGACACTTCGGAATCCACAGCCGACACTGCGGCTGCGTGCCAGTTTTTGAGTGTTGCGAGGTATTAAGCAAGCACAACTCGTAGGCCACGCGTGAGATAATTGAAGCTTATCAAATAAACAAGTTCGACAGTAAATATGTAAGTTGCCCATCGGTTGCGTTGTTGCAAAAAGAGATTGCGTATGTCGATCTTTTTAAAGCTACATGTGTATTTGTTTTCAGCCCATTCAACAGGAGACAAGAGTTTTGCTGACATTGTGTCGCAGTGGTTGTTCCTACACCCTTCTACGCATGCCCAATTTTCTCATGTTTCGCTTATATATGTACACCACTCCGATATTAAATCTGTGTTCAGCGCTCTTTTCTGTCCTTGTTTCTTTTTTTCGCTTCCGTAATTGCGAAGTAACTACTTCTAGGTTGCGCTGTTCCTGCATTCAGTTAGCTATGACAGTGAGTGTGGAACTGTCTTTTGCCACCTGACAAAATTTAATACTCTAGTTTGTCTGTCGCTTGCTGGCCGTTCGCAGGCAGGCTTGCTCGTAACCAGAGAAAATCAGGACGTAAAAGTCGCACATGCGGTGCGCAAGGCTAGGCAGTCCAACACCAATTACACAAAGGTGATATTAAAGTGATTTGCCCGCTTCATGCAATCGTTGGAGCACTGACATTGAAAATTTTTGACAGAGAGATAATGTTTAACTCACCACTTATTATTTCCTTTCAACGAAGACGTTGATGAGAATCAAAATAGCGCAGCTAATAGTCAAGGCTGGGTCACAGAAGTGCTGGTGGCCACCTATCTCGGCTTGGCTTGGCTTGGCTAGGCTTTCACCCTCTCACTTTCCCAATGCCTCGCTACACTATACTACCCACAAACACGTGTTCTGTGTTGTTGCTATGATACACTATAATATACGTAACTACGTTCTCTGTGTTTTTCTATGCTACACTATACTATATATAACTACGGTTGTGTGTGATTTTCTATTCTACACTATACCATTCATAACTACGTTTTATGTTTCTTTTTCTAGCTACACTATACTATACGCAACTACGCTTTCTGTCTTTTTCTATGCTACACCGTACGATACATACCTACGTTTGTGTGTAGTTTCCTATGCTTTACTATGCTATGCATAACTATGTTTTCTGTGTTTTATCTACGCTATACTCGTACTATACATAACTGTGTTTTCAGTTTTTTTTTCATGCTGCACTATACCATACGCAACTACGTTTTCCGTGTTTTCTTTGCTTCACTATACTATATATGTGTTGTGTGTTTTTTCTATACTACACTCTGCTATACATAACTACGTTTGTGTGTGCTTTTCTGTGCTAGGCTATACAATACATAGCTACGATTTCTGTGTTTCATGCTATCCTTATGTATGTCTCTTTCTTTCTCTCTTTATACATATATGTCTTCCCCTCGCTTTCTCTCTATCTTTCTCTCTTTCGTTTTCCATACTAGTACCACACGTTTTAAACAACCTTTTCTGTTATGTCCACGACTTTGAGTGTTTTTCGCTGTTCACTTTGCCAAAGCGTACGAAGAAAAAGTACCTTGACAATGACACTTATACGTTTTTTTTCTTACCTTTTCTTTTTCCCACTGCATCTAATTATTCTAGCGCTCTTTTCAAAGGCGAGAAGCTTTCTCTGGCAGTGCTATACTTAAAAGTCGACGGTGACGACAACCTCTGTTGCACCTGCCGCGAAAAAAAAAAAAAAAAACTCGGGCATGCGCTCTTGCGAGTAATTCCGTACACCTTGTTTCAAGTGGCCGGGCCACGCATCTGGCGCCGTGTTTTTTTTTTGTGCTTGTAATAATTAGCATATGCCCGCGATTCTTCGCCGGAAAAGTGGTGCCCGATACGAGTGCGCCATGCCGGCGTGCCTCTTGCGCAGAAAAGTGGCCCTGCATACCTGGTGCGTACCTGGTAGTTCTGTTCAGAAGCAGCAGAGAAGGGGGAAAAAAACAAGAACAACAAAAAAGAAAAACCTAATAGGTTGTGTGTTACCCACACTTAAAGACACTGCAGTTGCGTTTCGCTTCTGTCGTCATCTCTAGAGCGCGCTTTTTGCCTTGAAGCCAAGAAAAAATCCAATAGAAAAAAAAGCCAGCTCGGGTTTTGCTGTGAACAGTGGCAACCTTAGAACGTGAATTGCGTAGAGGAACGGAAACAAAAGTAACAAAAATGAAAGACGCAAGCGACAATAATGTTCGCTGTTGTGTGAACTAATGTTCTTCTTCTAGCACGGACAAAGGCGGTGACCAGCTTGGCGGAGGAGGTGGAGGAGAGGGGGCGAAGGAATGTTGGAGAAATGTCTCGCATTCCTTCTCAGGGCTAAGTGTGATCGTTTGTGGCAACAATCGCTGGGTGTATGCGCGAGGTTACGGTACACTTAACGACCTAAAAGTGCAAGCGAAGTTGACGAAATATTCGCTGTGGAAGCCGTTCGCTATACAACAAGGGCGCATGCAAAAAAAAAAAAATAATAGAGCACGTGCACTGTTCATTTCCGGTTTCTACTAGAGCGCACGTTTTCACTAAAACTTTCGGTCTGTAGGTTGGTGGTCTACGCCAGCTCCGCGTATTTGTCTACGTGATTTTGTGCACAATTCACGCATTAACATACGCAGTCGGCTAGACACGTAGCTTACTATACTGATGCCCTTCGTAAGTATCTAGCACTGCACAAGATTAACATTTTCGAACTTGTTATAATCTAGCGTGTCCGAATCAAGAGTAACCCAGCCTGAGCTATAGCCGGTGGCAACCTGACATTACGTACGAGTTCAACTTCCAGGGCTGTAGCTCGTCGGACACTCATCTGTGCGAAAGTCGTGGCTAATGGTGTCCGTTCTAACCATGACCACTATGTCGCGGCTAATGTTAGCATTGCACATGTTAACGACTTGATGTTTACAGTCGCTTATACTAAAGTAGAATACAACTTCATTTGAACGAACTTCAAGCGACCCCAGCAAAAAAGTTCGTTGAAGTGAAAGTTGACTGAACTGAAGTAGCTGTGTTGGAAATTGTTATCAGGAGCTAAAGAAACCACCAGTCGTTGAAATGAAATTTGAACCATTTTGTTTGCAATGCTGCTTATTTGAATGGGTATTTGTGGTTGTTTCGCGTTATATTATGAAGTGTTTCACGTTCCAGAAATCACGATACAAAAAATGAGAGACGCCGTAGTAGAGGGCTCCGGAAATTTTCACCACATTGTTTTCTTTAACTCGTATTGACATCGCAAAAGAGACGGGCCTCTGTAGCATTTTCACCTCTCTAGAAACGGGACCACCTCAGCTGGCACCGAACCCGCGACCTTATCGCCAGCAGCCGAGCACCTCAATTGCAACGCCACCGTGGCGACCTGCTTGTTTAACAATGCTTTGAAAAATGTAGTAATCTTCTGGCGCACTTGCACACTTAGGACTGCAGTGGTCATGAATGGAGTCACTGTGTCCAAGCTATTGTAATCATTCTCAAACACAATGCTCTTCTGGGCGGCAAAGCCCTTCACCTTTAAATGCACAGCTTCTTATGGCCTACCATTGTTGACGTTCCTCACGCTACACAAAGCCGAAGCCGAAACTGAGGGCCTGCACAATGAAAAACGAAAACATCAGTCAAGTATACGACAGCACAATACATAATCTTCACCGTCCGTCCGTCCATCTGTCCGTCGTTTATACCGGTCGGTGATTTAAGTAAACATTATGGACCTTAGAATCGATGGAGCTGCGTCCGCTCGTCATCATTCAGTTCGTGGAAATGCGTGGATTTTTTCTCAAGTACGTCAGTGCCTCTACAGGTGAAATTCTCAGTGCTTCCTCTACAAGGTTTACTTCGTCCTGCTCCTCTTGCGGAAGTATGGCGCTCGCTCTAACTTTTTTTTGTTAATGCAGAACATTTGAGGCATTTTTTTTCTAAAAGAGCCAAATGCACTTTGGACGAAACTGAGAAAAACGCACTTAATGTCTGCTGACAATAAGGCTGGACCTGCTCTAGCAACTTCTTGCCAGTATGCTCCTCTCCCCGAAATACCGCAAATATGTATGGTGACAGAAATCTACATAACCAAATATCGTCAGTGTTGACGAGTAAAGTTGCTGTTTGGTTCATACAGATTGAAACATTTTATTTGGGCATGAATTAGCTCGTAAAATAATTGTGGAATTGTTCGAATGTACGAAATAGCAATATTTTGTGATAGAATTGCCACCATACTAGTGCTTCCGTCGGGTGGCGTGCTTCGACGTATGGGCGTAATTGTGATTAGTAGACTTGAAGAGAGAGTGGCCCTTCCTGGCAAAAGGCGCACTATTCTGGACTGTCATGACTGTTTTCTTGTTCCTGGTATATATTGAAGGCCCTGAAAAGTGTTCTAGTTAGTTTTATGTCATACCATCTCTGACCACTTCTTTTTTTTTTTCAGGGAATAAATGGACGCCTAATATCTTTATTTTATGCCTATTGTATTTCATATACACCGTGTTGGAGTGAATGGAGGACAAGATACTGTTTCGATAAAGTCGAATGTAATCACTAAGAGGCAAAAACAAGTAGGCAAGTCAGCCTCTTACTCTTTACGATCGACTTTTGTCATTGAACATCATGTCCTTCAGTAAGTGCTTGCTCGCGCTAGATAACCTAATTGTGGAACATAAACACGATAACAAAGCAACTAAGACACAAATGAGACCTTTTGGGTGGGACCATGTTGGCTGGAGGAGAGAGAAGGTTAGGTGGGCAGATGAGATTAAGAAGTTTGCGTGTATAAATTGGCAGCAGCAAGCACAGGACCGAGTTGACTGGCGGAACATGGGAAAGGCCTTTGTCCTGCGGTGGACGTAGTCAGGCGGATCACGTTTGATCACGTTTGTTGGCGCAGTGCTGGTTTAGTGAATGTGACTCACTTTGATTGAAACAGTTGGAGTACTTGGCTCATTTTTTTTATTAGAAGCTGCCGGTTTAACTCATGTTACATAAAGTAATTGCCCGATTATGAGTATAACTGTTCTATAATTTGAAGACACTTAGGCATGCTTTACGTTCCCGCGAAACTTAGCCTTTAGTTTCGGTTTCTGCATTTGGCTTAAAAAAAAAAAAAACGCCTCTCGTTTTATAGTCCCACGTGCCCACAAATCCGGCGTCGGTACCCTCACTGCGCATGCTCGCGTCTCGAGCTGCATGTTCGCGTATCATGCCAACTGTCACGAGACGCAACTGCTCGCGCTGCACAGCCGCGATGCTCCGCATCACCCCATGGCCGCTTCGGGGAGATGCCTTCATTTTTTTATCATGATCTGCGCTGCATGGATACATCATCGAACGTTCACAAATGAGCTAGAAAAACTAGCGCATTTGGTAGTGATTATTTATTAGGAAAAATAAAAAAGGAAAAAGGAGTCCCCCAACTGTCTGCATCACAGTGCGACACCTCAGCAGTCTATAGAGAGTTTTAGTACTGCGGAATGGTGCAACGTACGCATCACGCAAGCGCCCTGCGTTACGTGGCGTCGTTTGCCACTTATGGGCTTTTAGTACGCCGTAGTACCCGCGTACGTAACGAGTGTGAAGCGTGTTGCGCCATCTGGTAGATCAAAATAGAAGCACGTGTTGTTGACACCTAATGTGAGCCAATCCAAGTGTTATAGTCAGATTATGGCCATATTTTAAGCCACAGAGCCAGTCGGTGCTTGCCTTCGATGCCGCCATTTTGCAAAACGAAGTCTCGCGCTTTCGCGAACTTGTTCGAGAGCGGCGCGATCAGCTCATACGTACGCACGCACGCATCTCATGCTTGCGTACGTAGCAGCTGCGTACGTAACGCGATACGTGCGCGTTGCGGTCTGCGCATGCGCACTACGCAGAACGTGGCGTCTTTACGTACGCAACGCCGCCACGTACGCATCGTACGCAGTACTAAAACTCTCTTATAGCTCACAAGGGAAGGGAAAAGGAGGGATTCAAATAGATAGAGAGAGAAGTATACGGACTGGGAGGAAAGCAACAGATTGAGAGGCGGTTAGAGAAGTCCACGGACGGTACCCCGATCGGTGAGCGGGTCGTCTAGACTTCGCGGAGGAGACAACCGTCTGCCACGAAATCCGCCGAGCGTCTCCCTCGCCTACGAATGTTCGTCGCAACCAGCCGTTCCCTCAATCCCAAGTTACGACAAGAGAAGCGTATTCGCGTCTATTTTTTAACCCCTTATACCTCACCGCCGTGCTTTAGTTTTGTTCAAGCCGGATGTTCCTACATCTTCGCAACCACACTCTAAGCCAGCCCATTTATAAATCGGGCGACGTTCGATTCTTTACGACTACAGGCTCTGTTTTACCAGCGACCATTTTTCGGAGCATTCGTTATCCCTTCTCGGTAATTGCAATCGGCTTACGGTTGGTGTACGCCAATAAGCGGAGAGTGCAGCATTCAGTACACACTTCCGGGAGGGGTCCGCAGTGGTTGCTGAACTGTCTTCTACGCAGACTTTATAACGACGGGTTTAACTTACACACCGAAGATGACTACAACGCTCGAAAGGACAAACAGGACGAGGCTCGTTTTAAATCAACTGGGGAACGCGAAACGAAATTGCCACTTCCTCAAAAGGCGCCGCAGGCTAATCACGCGACCGATTAATCGATTTTCCGCGTTACCACGACCGACGAAATTTGCATCAGTATAGACGACGATATCCTTTTTAAGCAGACGTCGTCTGCTACGTTCTTAAGGAGGGGTCGACGTCGTCTGCTACGGCTGTCGTCTGGTTTCGGGAAAAAGGACGTCGTCGTCTAACCGGATAGAATCTCGAAGAATCTCGCAATTTGCGTGGCGTCGGGGATTTCGAGAACGCTGGCGGCTGCGCCGCGGGTCGATGCCAGACACATATATAAAGTCTTATTCGTGTATAGTATACTAGAAGGGCGAGAAAAAGCGCGCCGATGCGTCGCCCTGTTTTCTTTGTTTGTTTTATACTTGCGTACGCCATTGTATGCACGGGCGATGCGGCAGACGCAGCGCGCGTATCAGAAACGAATCTCTCGCTCAAAGCCTTCTCGAAATTGCCCGCCGCCAGCGATATTCGGCGAGGTAAGCCAAAGAGAAGCCGAGTGTATCGGTCCACAACCGGCGAAGCTATCAAGGTGGGTGCGCTTCGCACGAGAAAAGGAAATTCAGGGAGTTCGGGCTGGCTATATAGTGGATGTTTGGTGGTGTAATTTAAATCTCGTCGAGTGAAGGTTTGTCTTGTTTCTGTTTCCGCACATATGGCTGCGAATCCGCACGTATACGCTTTCTTTGTCTCCTTTTTAAGCGTAGCTTTCGCAATCCACATATTTCAGTGACGGTGCCGCACTAGCGTAAAATTCTGCTCTCGAAGGTAACTCTGGTGGCGTGTGCATTTGTATATGCGCCGTCTTCCAACAATTTGCGCTTTCTCTGTGTGCTTGTCGGCTATCACTCGTTTCTGATAGTTGAAATCAGATCCTCTATTGAGGTAGGTACTCCTATCACGTTGCTACGTTTCACTGTTGGCTGAATGAAGGTCCGCCCGTTGTTGCCGTAACAAAATTGTAGTGGTGCTTTGTTTGAGAGTTAGGTCCTATTCCCAGGAGGAAGAAAGAAAACGTTGGGAGGGAGCATTTCCCAATGAGATGGAAAGAAACCTCTCTGACTCACTAACTCACTCAACCACCCACCCACTCACTCACTGACTCACTCACGCAATCAATCAATCAATCAATCAATCAAATAATCAATCAATCAATCAATCAATCAATCACTCAAACACGCACACACACACAATGGCCGAAAGAGGATGGGGAAGCTCGCGACGGAAAAATCCGCAATCGGAGGAGGGTGTGTTCTGGCGCCAACATTTCGACAAGTGGAGTTGTCTTGTTCGAGGCCGGAATATATAGTCCTGCAGCCTTGAAATCAAGTCCACTTATCATCCAAACGTCAGCTCGATCCCACAATCCCTGTAAATGGATTGCTGCAACACAGAAGAAATTTCACGAGAGATGCTTACTGCGCGTCAAAATGTGATATTGTCGCAAATTTCGTTGCGATACGGGACAACAGAAAGGAACAAAAAAAAGTGGACTATTGTCCCGTTTTTACGACTCGCACAAGGCTCAACTTTTTTTAAAATTCATCGATATTCACTGTCCGCAGCTGCGAAGAGATTGTTCATGATGCCCCGAGGTTTTTCTGAAGGACCCCGTGGATGATGTGTTGTTCACAGGCTGAAATTCGCTTTCCTCTAAACACCACTCGCAAGCTGCAATATAGTTAGTCGCTCAAAGCCGCCGAAGTAGAAATGCACGTACACGACTTACGTCAAAAACTGCGTACACTAACCTCGTTTCGGGCTGGTATGGTGTCGGGTTTTTTCCAAACTCCACTTAATTAGGAACTAGAAAACGAAAGTAAAGAAAAAAACGCTAGTAATTCTCAAAGAGCCCTGGCGTCGTTGCAATTGTGAAACGCCGCCATTTATGAAAAAAAAAATACGACCGAAGTGTGATGACTTGTACGTACGAGCGTCCCCGGATGCAGAATATGCTTAACGATGCTCAAAACGAAAACTCTTTTTCGACTCAGCAAGAAAAAAAAGAACGCAGGAATGTTTATAAGCGTGCACCATCATACATACGTACGGGCTGTTTGCATTTGCACGTTGTCACCGGATGCTGGCAATTAAATCCTGGCGACAATTCGGCGTTGCCTGTACGGGTTAGTGCGACTCGTTTGACGGGTTTATTCTCGGCAAACAAACGTGGGAAGACGAAGCATTGCGCGTGGTTATAACTGACTTAACCCTTTAATAGGCCAACGTACAGTGGTGCCAAGGGGAAGACTCAACGATGAAATGTGAAGTGCACGATGTGAGGCTATGCGAAAGTGGCGCGATTTAGCACAGAAGAAACTTTTTCTCCTTTTAACCATCTTCTCCAACTTGCAACTAGCCTCCGCTTTACTACCTTATACATTCCCTCCTCCTCATCCTACCTTAACTGTATCAAACCTTGTAATACTTACTAAACGTACCTAGCAACGCTATACTTTGTCACCATACCTCCTTCCTATTTGTTCTCCTCTTCACCTTCACGTCCCTTTCCCATCAGCTTGCTATAGTACACTATAAGTGACTACACCATGATTTTTAACCTCTTAAGTCTTACATCATTACTAGTCACCCCCCTTCTCCACCTCTTTCTATACCATGCTATGGATGGCCCGGCTATGAGTTTACCCTCTCCGCACCTCTTGACCATCGTGTTACTCTTCCTCACTTTCATTTTCCTACCCCCTTGTTCTACCACGTTGTACATGACAGCACTGTTTTCTTTACCCTCTTTTTTTCAACCGTCCGACTCTCACAACACCATTACTCATCCCGCCTTCCCATATTATTATTATTGATATGAGATATGAGGAGCTGTTAGCGCACAATCAAGATGCTGGTGACTGCTTAGCCCTTGAATAAATGTTGTACACACATAATAAAAAAAATAAAGAGCAATACTTGAAAAATAGAACAGCCGAGCACACGTATGGAAAAACACACTCGTACGCACATATCAAAATAACACCAATGCCAAGATAAGGCAATGTTCGAAAGTCTATAAATAATGCCTCTGATAATGCCTTTCTTACTCTATACCATGCATTAGCTACGCTTTCGACCTTCTCACCCTCGGCTTACCCTTTCTCACCTTCAGTTTTCTTTCCCATACCATGCTTCATCATATTATATAACACTGTGCCATACTGTGTGCTCCCAACTTCGTTTTAGTGAGAACACCGACAGACCCGTTAGAGCTGGGCCTCGGGAGCCCCGCTGTAAAAACCGAGTCGACCAACGGCAGGGGAAGTTTCGTACCTGCGATCATCCGCTCGTTCCCTGCTCATCTTTTTATCGCCCCGTGTTTCCGCCAGGGTGCTCCGCTCCGTGTGTGCCACCGTCACTTCCGCAGGAAACGACGCATTCGCTTTTTGCCGAAAAAAGAAAAGAAAAGAACAATAATAAAACGTCGGTTTCCTCTTCGAATGCGCTGCACTTCTAGACCGGGTCCGTCTTTTGGTTCTACCTCTTCGAAATTTTTGTGTCTGTCTCTCAGGCTTTTCTTTTTACTTTCCTTTCTTTTTTTTTCCTTCGTGGAGTGTCTTTCTTTTTCTCGGCTACTACTATACGTTGTTGGCTCGCTATATTTGGAAAACCTCCGTCTGGACAGCGCGGAAAAAGCGACTCCGCTTACATATCATACGGGGCAAAAAAAAGTAAAAAAACAAAAACGCGAACGCCTCGCGTGTATAAAAGGATACCTTTACAAACCTGACCGTCGTTTGGAGCTAGGTTTTGCGTTCCTGTTAAAAAAAAGGAGGCGATCCTTCCCGGTAACTCCAGTAATCGTAAATAATGTTTGGGTTATGAATCGTTAGAGCCTGTTTATGTCCCTGTTAGTGTGATAAACACCTGGTAATAATACCCGAGGTTTTAAGCGCCATATCCACGATAGTCACGCCGCAGTGCAGGGTTCCGGCTAATTTTGACGGTCCGGTGTTCTTTAACGGGCGCCCATGTCGCGCAGTAAACGGGTCTCCAGCATTCCACCCCCTTCAGAATGCTACCGCCGCGGCGGGGGTCGAACTCGCGACCTTCTGGTTCGCAGCGGAGCACCGTGACCACTATATATATAGACCGAGGCGGACGACGCGAGTAAATGTTTTAGGAGGTGTGAAGTCTGCTTTTACTCATTCTACCTGTACTCAGTCCAGCCTGTTCTCTGATTGGTGTAATGTGCAAGGATAAGTCGACGCACGTTTTAAGCCGCAAACCTGTTTAGGCTAGCCGTAATTTGTGCGGCCTGCTGGTACTATAGTAGCACGGCCCACGTGAAAATGATTATCATTATGAGTGACTATATATGCTGTACAGAAGTTGACTAAGTCGAGCTGCTCAGCACAGGTCCACTCAAAATGAAGAAAGCGGCAGTTTTATACCGACAAATGGCTTTGAAGCGATGGCGGCTAGCTGGTGGCCTTGAGTATATACGTGCAACGAATGAAGACTGGGTAACGGCAAAGGCAGCCGCGAGAAGACACCGAAGTGACGAAAGGCCTACGC